>NW_027136188.1:0-89571 GCF_039906515.1 Pseudorca crassidens | reverse complement strand
TCCATGGGCAACCCTAGCCTTTGGTCAATTCGTCTTCCTGATTGGAAATTAGAGTGACATGTGCCTGTCTGAACACCTAGGACTTGTCTCTCATTGTTCCTCATCCTTCCGCTTCATCCTCTGGACAAATTCCAAACTGTACGCAACAGGATGTTGACAGTGCTGACATCTCCAAGTGGGGAGACTGTTAGTAAAGACGCTGGAGGGGTGAACCCGAGCACCAGGAGATGAGGAGAGGAGATGCCTTTTCCAAACTCTTCCCGATCAGACGGTATACCATCCTCTGGGTGTGACAGACATGTTTTAGCAGTAGGAAGAGTCCCATTCATGTAAGGAGAACACCAGGGCTTTTTCAAAATCAGTGTCTCCCCGAAACCCAAACTGGGGAATTTTTTAAGCTACGGCTACACATATGTTCATTAAGGGCCTTGGGAAGTAGGCAGAGTCCAAACTTTAGATGATTGAAGTCTTCAGGGTCAGAAGCACTCACCACCAGCTTCCCTTAGGTTACACTTTAACTGTCATTGATAGATGATGTCAATAAAAATATCTATTCTTTTTCAGATTATTTCCCCTTATAGGTTATTGCAAAATGTTGAGTGTAGTTCCCTGTGCTATACAGTAGTTCCTTGTTGATGATCTATTTTATACATAGCAGTGTGTATGTGTTAATCCCAAACTGTTAATTTATCCCTCCTCCCACCTTTCCCCTTTGGTAATAATAAATTATAAGATTTTATACTTCTCAGAAATGGGGGAGCTGAAAGAGAGGTATCATTTTCAATGGAAAAGCATTTAAAACAAGATTGAAGCTTTAACCAAGATTATTAGATGTACATCCTTGGAAAGAAATCACTTCGTTTCTCTAATATTGACCTGACAAATAAGACAAACCTTTTCACTGAACTTGCTTATAATAAAGTGATGGAAATATCAAATGGAAGTGTTAGAAACATTTTATTTTACCCGAGCCTTATACACTGTTCTATGTTAACTACAGTTTGGCTCACACATCTGTTCATTGAGGTTACAATAGTCTCAATTTCTGTTACTGATCCTCCAGAGTGGACCCCAACAAGTGTCCCCCTGCCCAGTGTCATTGGGGCCAACAGATCGAGACTGAGTTTGGTTCACAAGCAAAGGAAACTTTATATTTTGATCAGAGAATGGAGAGGTGAGAGCATGCACTACCCCGTGGGCTGTGGGCTGGGCTGCTGTGTAGAGATCCTGTCAGAGTCAGTGGGAGGGAGGGGGCGGAGCTCTCGAGGGCCAGGTTGGCTGCAGCTCAGGCTCTATATCGCGGAGTCTGCACTGGGCCCCAGGAGCTGAGGTGTCGACCCAGCCATTCTGCACTAGGAAATCTGGTCTGAAGTGCCGGGTGTGGAACCTCTGCATGCGGGACCCTAGGAGCACGTGAAATTAGACAAAGCACAAAGGATAAAAAAGGTTAGACTTGACTTTATTGCCCAGATTCTACTTTTATCTCCCAGGGATTTTTAATGGGCTTTGCTGGGGACAAACCCCTCCTCTGCCTTTTGTCCCGTTCCTCATTCTTGGAGTGCTGAGGGTGCAGACACTTCTTCTGTAACTGCTGAGTGCTGAGTTGGGAGCCCTAATACCCGGGGGCGAGGGTCAGAACTTCTCCCCAGCAGCCTCCAGGTGACGTTGATTGTCCCCAGGCCCCCTGCCTCCCTGCTCGTCCACCTGAGCACCAGCATTGGAAGTGTTATAGATTCTAATGACCTTTAAGGGTCCAGGAAAGAGATGTGCAGAGACGCTGTGGGGGCCGGTTTCACCCCGCCCCACATTTGTTCGGCCACCTTAGGCTGACCATTTCTGCCAGCCTAGATGCTCTGACCAGTAGTCTGCGCTTTCTTCAATTAGGCCCCTGAATTAACGTACAAACAGCACCAGGTGTCAGAGCCCTGCCCGCTCAACTCCCAGACAGTCCAGGGTCAGTGGTGATCAAGGACCATGATGACCACTGAGTCAACAGCCTTTTGAAGTAAACAGGAGTCCAGCCAGTCTTATTGGCCACCATCATCACGGTGTCTGTAGGCTTTTCTATGGTGACAGTGTGATATACGGTTCCCCCACCAAGATTATTAGCTCCCCTCTGGGTGCAGTAAGTCCTGCAAGCAGTAGTCTACTCTTTTGGGACACACTCTTATTGTTTTATGAGAGAAACTCCAGGTCAAGTGATGTTCACACGAGTCGTCATGGTGCCCTGTTGCCCCCGGTTATCTCTCTGGATGTTGGAGTTGGAGGGCCTCCTCACTCGAGGTCGGTGTGCCCACGGAGCGAACCCTGCAACTTCAGGGCATCGTTGGTGGTTAGGATCACCACGTGGGGTCCTTTTCCCTTAGGAAGGAGGTGGCCTTTTGGGCTGCTGATTTCCAGGTTTTTAGATACCGCCAGTATCTTGGCCAGATGCGGCAGTGGGCCAAGCCCCTTGGTGACCGTAGTTTATCCTACCTGGATGGCATTCTTGCATTGTTCCATTTCAAGTGGTCCCAGTTTTTGCACTAATTCTCCAATGGCGATTCACCTTTCACCGGGAATGTAAAGGTCAAAGGGTTTAGCTAAATTAGGGAGTTCCAGGGCAAGGGTCTGAATTGACTGCTCTTTCCATTCTTGAAAGGCCACTTCTGGATTCTATTCAAAAGGATCATCATCTTTTCCTTTCAGTGTTTCATATAGAGGCCCAGCTAGTAGACTGTAGTTAGGGATCCAGAAGCAGCAAACCCTGGCCTCCCCAGGAACCCCTAAGCTGTCTTCTAGTTTTAGAAAGGGGTAAGGCTGCAAATGGTTTCTTCCCTTTCCTGAGATGGGCTTCTCCGACCTTCTGTGAGAATGAAGCCCAGGCAGGTCACCGCAGTCTGTGATATTTGAGCTTTTTCTTGGACAACTTCTATCCTTTATTGGCTTGGTAGTTCAGAGGCCTCCTTAGTAGGGCTGGCGATCAGAATGTCGTCTGCGTACTGAAGGAGGGTTTCCTTTTCCAGAGGTAGAACTTTTAGGTCTTTAGCTAAGCTTTCCCCAAAGATGGTGTGGGAATTTTTGCACCCTTGGGGCAAGACGGCCCGGAAGTATTGTTTTAGTTGTATGTTGAGTCCTGCCACTCACAAGCCAAAATTTCTTGTGACTCTGGGACTAATGGAATACAAAAGAAGGCATCATTGAAGACTAATACAGAATACCATGTCCTGGTGGTTGGTAGAATGACCAGCAGGGTGTAGGAATTAGGAGCAACTGGAGGTATATCCTCGGTGGCTTCACTGACTGTCCTGACATCCTTTACCAGGTCCCCAGCAGCCCATGGGGCTCTCGTGGTCAGACCAATCCCAGAATATGGAGCTCACCTGGGCAGGTACCCCACCCCCACCCCAGCCCACGGGGCTCTCGTGGTCAGGCCCTTCCCAGGATACAGAGCTACCCTTGCAGGTACCATGGCAGGGCTGGGCACACAGGAACCGTGCACATAGCCCTCATTGCAGAGCACCCCCAGCTCACCTGTCGCTCAGAGCTGGCACAGAGCACCTCAGAGCAGGACTTGAACTAACAAACAGCAGCTGCGACAGGTCTGTGACCCTGGGCATCACTCTGTGCGGCCTCCCTCCACCTGGTCTTCCAGAGACTTCCACTGCACCCGGGGCACCAGGCCTCTGTCTCCAACCACCACCCACCCCTCCTCTCCCTGACTCCTGGGTTCCTCTCATAAGGAGAGGGTTTTCTTGAAGTTGTCTCCCACTCATGGGCCAGATAAAATGATTAGAAAACAAGCCAAAGCTGCAGCCCCTTGTCTATCCTGACTCTCAGGAGCCCACACCTGTTCCTTGGACCTGGCCGGTTCAGCAAGTTCCATTTTCTGCAACTGTGAGCCCCTGAGGGGTGATGATTGGCTGACCTGGGCAGCCTTACCGTGCGGGCCAGCCCTCCCCAGGTGTGCCTGGGTTGAGATCAATATAAATACCACTCCAGGCAGCAAGAGCCCCTGCAGCCGTGCCTGACGCCATTTTCTCTGCCCTGTCAGCAGTCTCGGGGCTGGGCTGGTGGGAGGGAGTGAGAGGCCACGGCTTTGTGGGTGGCCCAGTGTGAGTGGGGCTCTGCTGGACTTTCTGCAGCAGTTGCCAGGCTGCCACCTGCTAAAGAAGAGGATGTGTCACCCATACCTGCTGCTGGAATTTCTCCCTGGGCAGAGGTGAGGAAGGAAAAAAGCAGTGGGGGCAGGGACAGGACGGGTATCTCAGTCAGGGAAATGGAAATCTTCCAGAAGAGCACCCAGGGCCAGGACCATCCTGGCTGGCCTGCAGGCACCAAGTCGGCCGGCATGCTGTCACTCGTGTGGCTCTATGGCCCTTCCTCTAGGCTTTCAAGTCCTTGTATATATTCAGGTGTTTTACCTGGGACGGGTGGGAATAGTTCAGCAGCAACTGGCCTGGGGCTCACCTCCCGTTTACTCACAGATGCCTCGGCACGGTGCCCCAGCTTTGCAATGAGGACGCTTGTTGCGTGGGGGCTGCTGGCTGAATGGGAGACGATTCCCCACCACTGGCCAACTTCAGAATTGTTTACAACTGGAGCAAGTGCCCTGATACGGTTTTCCTCTGTGGAACTGGTGGGTTCTGTGTTTTTTTTTTCTCTTTTTCGTTTTTGGTTCAAGGTAGATTTTATTCCTCTTTTTTGTATTTACAGATATAAGCATGGAAATAATTTATTCATATAAATACATGTATGTGAAGGGAATAATTGTTTTTTCTGTTTTATTTTTTAAATTTTATTTCTTTTTAATTTTGAATTTTATTTTATATTTTTATACAGCAGGTTCTTATTGGTTATCTATTTTATACATATAAATGTATACATGCCAATCCCAGTCTCTCAACTCCTCCCACCACCACCCCCCCAACAGCTTTCCCCCCTTGTTGTCCATACATTTGTTGTCTACATCTGTTGCTCTATTTATGCCTTGCAAAATGGTTAATCTGTACAGTTTTTCTAGGTTCCACATATATGCATGAATATACAAGATTTGTTTTTCTCTTTCTGACTTACTTCACTCTGTATGACAGTCTCTAGATCCATCGACGTCTCTACAAATGACCCAATTTCATTCCTTTTCATGGCTTAGTAATATTCCATTTTATATATGTACCACAGCTTTATGCATTCGTCTGTCTGTGGGCATTTAGGTTGCTTCCATTACCTCGATATTGTAAATAGTGATGCAATGAACATTGCGGTGAATGTCTCGTTTTGATTTATGGTTTTGTCTGGGTATATGTCCAGTACTGGGATTGCTGTATCATATGGTAATTCTATTGTTAGTTTCTTAAGAAACTCCATATTGTTCTCCGTAGTGACTGTATCAATTTATATTCCCAACAATAGTGGAAGAGGGTTCCTTTTCTCCACACCCTTTCCAGCATTTTTGTTTGTAGATTTTCTCATGATGCCCATTCTATCAGGTGTGAGGTGATACCTCATTGTTGAGTCCATTTTGTTGAGCAAGGGGTAGGTCTTGTCTATTACATATTTGGCTTATTGAATGGTATCTGTGCTAATTTCAAACTCTGGTTTTATGCAGCACCCCAACTCACTTTCCCCCTTAAGGAAGCATAAGTTGGTTTTCTAAACTTGAGACCCTGTTCTGTTTTGTAATTCAGTTCATGTGTAGCCAAGTTCACATTCCGTGTATTAGTGATATCTTATGATGTTTCTTTTTCTGTGTGACATATTTCAGTTAGAATCATCATACCTGAATCCACTCATTATGCTGCTACGGGCCTGATGACATAGATTTCATGGCTGAGTGATTTTGCATTGTACATAAGTACCACAACTTCTTTATCCATTTTTCACTTTCTGCGATACTGAACTTGTACCGTAAACGAGGTTCTTGTAAACAGAGCTGTCCCAAACTGTGGGGTGGCTGTGTCTTTTTGATTTTAATTTCCCTAAGCTATAGGACCATAAGTGGAAGTGCCCTAGGCTCTGTTGCTTTGTTTTTTAGATGTTTCAGGAAACACCATACACTTCTCCCGAGTGGCTGTGGCAATTTACATCCCGCCCATCAGCATAACAAGGCTCCCAGTTCTCCATGGCCTGTCCTGCCTTTCTGGATTTTACACTTTTCTCAGATGGCCCTTTTGACCGGGGGGAAGTGAGACTTCATTGTAGTGCAAATTTCCTTTGCAAGCTTGCTTGGTTGGCCAAAAAGGGCGTATGTCAGGAAAAAACGCATACGCCCTTTTTGGCGAAGTGCATCATTGTGGTCGTTCTCCCTGCTTTCCTATGCTTTCAATGCAATTCCAGTCTACCTCCTGAAATCGGTTTCCTGCAATTCTTCCCCGCTTTCAAGTCCTCTTGGCAACCTTACTTCAGTATATTTTTGGACGATAGCTGTCATTTATAAGTCTGCAGGTTTGTGAATTACAGTGCCCCTGAGCTCCTTTCTTCAACTCGCTTTCTTGTGAGCTGGCCACAACACCGCAGGATGGCTTCAGGCCCTAATCTGGTCCCGGCACGACATGCTGAGCCTTTGGTTAATTCCTCTTCCTGGTGGGAAATGAGAGTTAAATTTGCCCGTCCAGACACCTCCAGCTAGTCTCTCATTGGTTCTCCCTATTCCTGTTCATCTTCCGCAGAAATTGCAAACTGGGCCAAACAGGAGGTTAAAGGCACTGACTCTCCAAGTCGGGAGAGTGTTAGTAAAGCGTCTGGAATGTTGCACCTGAGTACCAGGGGACGAGAACTGAGACATTTTGGAACAAGTCTCCCGATCACATGGTTGATCATACTCTGGGTTCCACATGCATGTTTTAGCTGAAGGAAGAATCCCTGAAACCTGGAGAGTTGAGACCCGTGGAATGGGTACCATGCAATATGACTTCAAAGTGTCTTCATTTGCTTACCGAACCTCTCCAATCCTATCACTGCTGCGTTTATGCCCCTGTACACAGGCTTGATTCCCTTTCGGAGACGTAGCAATCCATAGGTTTTAAGATACTTACTAGTCAGGTACATTCTTAGGCATTTAATATGGGGTGTTGAGTCCATTTCGTTGAGCAAGAAGTAGCTCTTGTCTATTCCATATTTGACTTAAGGAACTTTATCTGTGCTCATTTCAATCTCTGGTTTTATGCAGCACACCAACTCACCTTTCCCCTTAAGCAAGCATAAGTTGGTTTTCTAAATTTGAGACCCTGTTCTGTTCTGTAATTCAGTTCCTGTGTAGCCAAGTTTACATTCCGTGTATTACTGATATCTTATGATGTTTCTTTTTCTGTGTGACTTATTTCAGTTAGAATCATCATACCTGAATCCACTCATTGTGCTGCTAAGGGCCTGATGACATAGATTTCATTGCTGAGTGATATTGCTTTGTAAGTAAATACCACAACTTCTTTATCCATTTTTCACTTTCTGCGATGTTGAACTTGTACTGTAAACGAGGTTCTTGTAAACAGAGGCGTCCCAATGTTTGGGGTGGCTGTGTCTTTTTGATTTTAATTTCCCTAAGCTATAGGACCATAAGTGGAAGTGCCCTAGGCTCTGTTGCTTTGTTTTTTAGATGTTTCAGGAAACACCATACACTTCTCCCGAGTGTCTGCTGGCAATTTACATCCCGCCCATCAGCATAACAAGGCTCCCAGTTCTCCATGGCCTGTCCTGCCTTTCTGGATTTTACACTTTTTTCAGATGGCCCTTTTGACCGGGGGGATGTGAGACTTCATTGTAGTGCAGATTTCCTTTGCAAGCTTGCTTGGTTGGCCAAAAAGGGCGTATGCGTTTTTTCCTGAATATATTCAGGAAAAAACGCATACGCCCTTTTTGGCCAAGTGCATCATTGTGGACGTTCTGCCTCTTTTCCTATGCTTTCAATGCAATTCCAGTCTACCTCCTGAAATCGGTTTCCTGCAATTCTGCCCCGCTTTCAAGTCCTCTTGGCAGCCTTACTTCAGTATATTTTTGGACGATAGCTGTCATTTATAAGTCTGCAGGTTTGTGAATTACAGTGCCCCTGAGCTCCTTTCTTCAACTCGCTTTCTTTTGAGCTGGCCGCAACACCGCAGGATGGCTTCAGGCCCTAATCTGGTTCCGGCACGGCACGCTGAGCCTTTGGTTAATTCCTCTTCCTGGTGGGAAATGAGAGTTAAATTTGCCCGTCCAGACACCTCCAGCTAGTCTCTCATTGGTTCTCGCTATTCCTGTTCATCTTCCGCAGAAATTGCAAACTGGGCCAAACAGGAGGTTAAAGGGACTGACTCTCCAAGTCGGGAGGGTGTTAGTAAAGCGTCTGGAATGTTGCACCCCAGTACCAGGGTACGAGAACTGAGACATATTTGAACACGTTTCCCGATCACATGGTTGATCATACTCTAGGTTCCACATGCATGTTTTAGCTGAAGGAAGAATCCCTGAAACCTGGAGAGTTGAGACCCGTGGAATGGGTACCATGCAATATGACTTCAAAGGGTCTTTGTTTGCTCACCGAACCTCTCCAATCCTATCACTGCTGCATTTATGCCCCTGGACACACGCTTGATTCTCTTTTGGAGATATAGCAATCCATAGGTTTTAAGATACTTACTAGTCAGGTACATTCTTAGGCGCTTAATATGGGGTGTTGAGTCCATTTCGTTGAGCAAGGAGTAGCTCTTGTCTATTCCATATTTGGCTTAAGGAACTTTATCTGTGCTCATTTCAATCTCTGGTTTTATGCAGCACCCCAACTCACCTTTACCCTTAAGCAAGCATAAGTTGGTTTTCTAAATTTGAGACCCTGTTCTGTTCTGTAATTCAGTTCCTGTGTAGCCAAGTTTACATTCCGTGTATTACTGATATCTTATGATGTTTCTTTTTCTGTGTGACTTATTTCAGTTAGAATCATCATACCTGAATCCACTCATTGTGCTGCTAAGGGCCTGATGACATAGATTTCATTGCTGAGTGATATTGCTTTGTAAGTAAATACCACAACTTCTTTATCCATTTTTCACTTTCTGCGATGTTGAACTTGTACTGTAAACGAGGTTCTTGTAAACAGAGGCGTTCCAAACTTTGGGGTGGCTGTGTCTTTTGATTTTAATTTCCCTAAGCTATAGGACCATAAGTGGAAGTGCCCTAGGCTCTGTTGCTTTGTTTTTTAGATGTTTCAGGAAACACCATACACTTCTCCCGAGTGTCTGTTGGCTATTTACATCCCGCCCGTCAGCATAACAAGGCTCCCAGTTCTCCATGGCCTGTCCTGCCTTTCTGGATTTTACACTTTTTTCAGATGGCCCTTTTGACCGGGGGGAAGTGAGACTTCATTGTAGTGCAGATTTCCTTTGCAAGCTTGCTTGGTTGGCCAAAAAGGGCGTATGCGTTTTTCCCAGAATATATTCAGGAAAAAACACATACGCCCTTTTTGGCCAAGTGCATCATTGTGGACGTTCTGCCTCTTTTCCTATGCTTTCAATGCAATTCCAGTCTACCTCCTGAAATCGGTTTCCTGCAATTCTGCCCCGCTTTCAAGTCCTCTTGGCAGCCTTACTTCAGTATATTTTTGGACGATAGCTGTCATTTATAACTCTGCAGTTTTGTGAATTACAGTGCCCCTGAGCTCCTTTCTTCAACTCGCTTTCTTTTGAGCTTGCCGCAACACCGCAGGATGTCTTCAGGCCCTAATCTGGTTCCGGCAGGGCACGCTGAGCCTTTGGTTAATTCCTCTTCCTGGTGGGAAATGAGAGTTAAATTTGCCCGTCCAGACACCTCCAGCTAGTCTCTCATTGGTTCTCGCTATTCCTGTTCATCTTCCGCAGAAATTGCAAACTGGGCCAAACAGGAGGTTAAAGGGACTGACTCTCCAAGTCGGGAGGGTGTTAGTAAAGCGTCTGGAATGTTGCACCCGAGTACCAGGGTACGAAAACTGAGACATATTTGAACACGTCTCCCGATCACATGGTTGATCATACTCTAGGTTCCACATGCATGTTTTAGCTGAAGGAAGAATACCTTAAACCTGGGTAGTTGAAACCCGTGGAATGGGTACCATGCAATATGACTTCAGAGGGTCTTCATTTGCTCACCGAACCTCTCCAATCCTATCACTGCTGCGTTTATGCCCCTGTACACATGCTTGATTCTCTTTCGGAGACATAGTAATCCATAGGTTTTAAGATACTTACTAGTCAGGTACATTCTTAGGCGTTTAATATGCGGTGTTGAGTCCATTTCGTTGAGCAAGGAGTAGCTCTTGTCTATTCCATATTTGGCTTAAGGAACTTTATCTGTGCTCATTTCAATCTCTGGTTTTATGCAGCACCCCAACTCACCTTTCCCCTTAAGCAAGCATAAGTTGGTTTTCTAAATTTGAGACCCTGTTCTGTTCTGTAATTCAGTTCCTGTGTAGCCAAGTTTACATTCCGTGTATTACTGATATCTTATGATGTTTCTTTTTCTGTGTGACTTATTTCAGTTAGAATCATCATACCTGAATCCACTCATTGTGCTGCTAAGGGCCTGATGACATAGATTTCATTGCTGAGTGATATTGCTTTGTAAGTAAATACCACAACTTCTTTATCCATTTTTCACTTTCTGCGATGTTGAACTTGTACTGTAAACGAGGTTCTTGTAAACAGAGGCATCCCAATGTTTGGGGTGGCTGTGTCTTTTTGATTTTAATTTCCCTAAGCTATAGGACCATAAGTGGAAGTGCCCTAGGCTCTGTTGCTTTGTTTTTTAGATGTTTCAGGAAACACCATACACTTCTCCCGAGTGTCTGCTGGCAATTTTCATCCCGCCCATCAGCATAACAAGGCTCCCAGTTCTCCATGGCCTGTCCTGCCTTTCTGGATTTTACACTTTTTTCAGATGGCCCTTTTGACCGGGGGGAAGTGAGACTTCATTGTAGTGCAGATTTCCTTTGCAAGCTTGCTTGGTTGGCCAAAAAGGGCGTATGCGTTTTTTCCTGAATATATTCAGGAAAAAACGCATACGCCCTTTTTGGCCAAGTGCATCATTGTGGACGTTCTGCCTCTTTTCCTATGCTTTCAATGCAATTCCAGTCTACCTCCTGAAATCGGTTTCCTGCAATTCTGCCCCGCTTTCAAGTCCTCTTGGCAGCCTTACTTCAGTATATTTTTGGACGATAGCTGTCATTTATAAGTCTGCAGGTTTGTGAATTACAGTGCCCCTGAGCTCCTTTCTTCAACTCGCTTTCTTTTGAGCTGGCCGCAACACCGCAGGATGGCTTCAGGCCCTAATCTGGTTCCGGCACGGCACGCTGAGCCTTTGGTTAATTCCTCTTCCTGGTGGGAAATGAGAGTTAAATTTGCCCGTCCAGACACCTCCAGCTAGTCTCTCATTGGTTCTCGCTATTCCTGTTCATCTTCCGCAGAAATTGCAAACTGGGCCAAACAGGAGGTTAAAGGGACTGACTCTCCAAGTCGGGAGGGTGTTAGTAAAGCGTCTGGAATGTTGCACCCGAGTACCAGGTACGAAAACTGAGACATATTTGAACACGTTTCCCGATCACATGGTTGATCATACTCTAGGTTCCACATGCATGTTTTAGCTGAAGGAAGAATCCCTGAAACCTGGAGAGTTGAGACCCGTGAAATGGGTACCATGCAATATGACTTCAAAGGGTCTTTGTTTGCTCACCGAACCTCTCCAATCCTATCACTGCTGCATTTATGCCCCTGGACACACGCTTGATTCTCTTTTGGAGATATAGCAATCCATAGGTTTTAAGATACTTACTAGTCAGGTACATTCTTAGGCGCTTAATATGGGGTGTTGAGTCCATTTCGTTGAGCAAGGAGTAGCTCTTGTCTATTCCATATTTGGCTTAAGGAACTTTATCTGTGCTCATTTCAATCTCTGGTTTTATGCAGCACCCCAACTCACCTTTCCCCTTAAGCAAGCATAAGTTGGTTTTCTAAATTTGAGACCGTGTTCTGTTCTGTAATTCAGTTCCTGTGTAGCCAAGTTTACATTCCGTGTATTACTGATATCTTATGATGTTTCTTTTTCTGTGTGACTTATTTCAGTTAGAATCATCATACCTGAATCCACTCATTGTGCTGCTAAGGGCCTGATGACATAGATTTCATTGCTGAGTGATATTGCTTTGTAAGTAAATACCACAACTTCTTTATCCATTTTTCACTTTCTGCGATGTTGAACTTGTACTGTAAACGAGGTTCTTGTAAACAGAGGCGTCCCAAACTTTGGGGTGGCTGTGTCTTTTTGATTTTAATTTCCCTAAGCTATAGGACCATAAGTGGAAGTGCCCTAGGCTCTGTTGCTTTGTTTTTTAGATGTTTCAGGAAACACCATACACTTCTCCCGAGTGTCTGTTGGCAATTTACATCCCGCCCATCAGCATAACAAGGCTCCCAGTTCTCCATGGGATGTCCCGCCTTTCTGGATTTTACACTTTTTTCAGATGGCCCTTTTGACCGGGGGGAAGTGAGACTTCATTGTAGTGCAGATTTCCTTTGCAAGCTTGCTTGGTTGGCCAAAAAGGGCGTATGCGTTTTTTCCTGAATATATTCAGGAAAAAACGCATACGCCCTTTTTGGCCAAGTGCATCATTGTGGACGTTCTGCCTCTTTTCCTATGCTTTCAATGCAATTCCAGTCTACCTCCTGAAATCGGTTTCCTGCAATTCTGCCCCGCTTTCAAGTCCTCTTGGCAGCCTTACTTCAGTATATTTTTGGACGATAGCTGTCATTTATAAGTCTGCAGGTTTGTGAATTACAGTGCCCCTGAGCTCCTTTCTTCAACTCGCTTTCTTTTGAGCTGGCCGCAACACCGCAGGATGGCTTCAGGCCCTAATCTGGTTCCGGCAGGGCACGCTGAGCCTTTGGTTAATTCCTCTTCCTGGTGGGAAATGAGAGTTAAATTTGCCCGTCCAGACACCTCCAGCTAGTCTCTCATTGGTTCTCGCTATTCCTGTTCATCTTCCGCAGAAATTGCAAACTGGGCCAAACAGGAGGTTAAAGGGACTGACTCTCCAAGTCGGGAGGGTGTTAGTAAAGCGTCTGGAATGTTGCACCCGAGTACCAGGTACGAAAACTGAGACATATTTGAACACGTTTCCCGATCACATGGTTGATCATACTCTAGGTTCCACATGCATGTTTTAGCTGAAGGAAGAATCCCTGAAACCTGGAGAGTTGAGACCCGTGAAATGGGTACCATGCAATATGACTTCAAAGGGTCTTTGTTTGCTCACCGAACCTCTCCAATCCTATCACTGCTGCATTTATGCCCCTGGACACACGCTTGATTCTCTTTTGGAGATATAGCAATCCATAGGTTTTAAGATACTTACTAGTCAGGTACATTCTTAGGCGCTTAATATGGGGTGTTGAGTCCATTTCGTTGAGCAAGGAGTAGCTCTTGTCTATTCCATATTTGGCTTAAGGAACTTTATCTGTGCTCATTTCAATCTCTGGTTTTATGCAGCACCCCAACTCACCTTTCCCCTTAAGCAAGCATAAGTTGGTTTTCTAAATTTGAGACCGTGTTCTGTTCTGTAATTCAGTTCCTGTGTAGCCAAGTTTACATTCCGTGTATTACTGATATCTTATGATGTTTCTTTTTCTGTGTGACTTATTTCAGTTAGAATCATCATACCTGAATCCACTCATTGTGCTGCTAAGGGCCTGATGACATAGATTTCATTGCTGAGTGATATTGCTTTGTAAGTAAATACCACAACTTCTTTATCCATTTTTCACTTTCTGCGATGTTGAACTTGTACTGTAAACGAGGTTCTTGTAAACAGAGGCGTCCCAAACTTTGGGGTGGCTGTGTCTTTTTGATTTTAATTTCCCTAAGCTATAGGACCATAAGTGGAAGTGCCCTAGGCTCTGTTGCTTTGTTTTTTAGATGTTTCAGGAAACACCATACACTTCTCCCGAGTGTCTGTTGGCAATTTACATCCCGCCCATCAGCATAACAAGGCTCCCAGTTCTCCATGGGCTGTCCCGCCTTTCTGGATTTTACACTTTTTTCAGATGGCCCTTTTGACCGGGGGGAAGTGAGACTTCATTGTAGTGCAGATTTCCTTTGCAAGCTTGCTTGGTTGGCCAAAAAGGGCGTATGCGTTTTTTCCTGAATATATTCAGGAAAAAACGCATACGCCCTTTTTGGCCAAGTGCATCATTGTGGACGTTCTGCCTCTTTTCCTATGCTTTCAATGCAATTCCAGTCTACCTCCTGAAATCGGTTTCCTGCAATTCTGCCCCGCTTTCAAGTCCTCTTGGCAGCCTTACTTCAGTATATTTTTGGACGATAGCTGTCATTTATAAGTCTGCAGGTTTGTGAATTACAGTGCCCCTGAGCTCCTTTCTTCAACTCGCTTTCTTGTGACCTGGCCGCAACACCGCAGGATGGCTTCAGGCCCTAATCTGGTTCCGGCACGGCACGCTGAGCCTTTGGTTAATTCCTCTTCCTGGTGGGAAATGAGAGTTAAATTTGCCCGTCCAGACACCTCCAGCTAGTCTCTCATTGGTTCTCGCTATTCCTGTTCATCTTCCGCAGAAATTGCAAACTGGGCCAAACAGGAGGTTAAAGGGACTGACTCTCCAAGTCGGGAGAGTGTTAGTAAAGCGTCTGGAATGTTGCACCCGAGTACCAGGGTACGAAAACTGAGACATATTTGAACACGTCTCCCGATCACATGGTTGATCATACTCTAGGTTCCACATGCATGTTTTAGCTGAAGGAAGAATACCTTAAACCTGGGTAGTTGAAACCTGTGGAATGGGTACCATGCAATATGACTTCAAAGGGTCTTCATTTGCTCACCGAACCTCTCCAATCCTATCACTGCTGCGTTTATGCCCCTGTACACATGCTTGATTCTCTTTCGGAGACATAGCAATCCATAGGTTTTAAGATACTTACTAGTCAGGTACATTCTTAGGCATTTAATATGCGGTGTTGAGTCCATTTCGTTGAGCAAGGAGTAGCTCTTGTCTATTCCATATTTGGCTTAAGGAACTTTATCTGTGTTCATTTCAATCTCTGGTTTTATGCAGCACCCCAACTCACCTTTACCCTTAAGCAAGCATAAGTTGGTTTTCTAAATTTGAGACCCTGTTCTGTTCTGTAATTCAGTTCCTGTGTAGCCAAGTTTACATTCCGTGTATTACTGATATCTTATGGTGTTTCTTTTTCTGTGTGACTTATTTCAGTTAGAATCATCATACCTGAATCCACTCATTGTGCTGCTAAGGGCCTGATGACATAGATTTCATTGCTGAGTGATATTGCTTTGTAAGTAAATACCACAACTTCTTTATCCATTTTTCACTTTCTGCGATGTTGAACTTGTACTGTAAACGAGGTTCTTGTAAACAGAGGTGTCCCAAACTTTGGGGTGGCTGTGTCTTTTTGATTTTAATTTCCCTAAGCTATAGGACCATAAGTGGAAGTGCCCTAGGCTCTGTTGCTTTGTTTTTTAGATGTTTCAGGAAACACCATACACTTCTCCCGAGTGTCTGTTGGCAATTTACATCCCGCCCATCAGCATAACAAGGCTCCCAGTTCTCCATGGCCTGTCCTGCCTTTCTGGATTTTACACTTTTTTCAGATGGTCCTTTTGACCGGGGGGAAGTGAGACTTCATTGTAGTGCAGATTTCCTTTGCAAGCTTGCTTGGTTGGCCAAAAAGGGCGTATGCGTTTTTTCCTGAATATATTCAGGAAAAAACGCATACGCCCTTTTTGGCCAAGTGCATCATTGTGGACGTTCTGCCTCTTTTCCTATGCTTTCAATGCAATTCCAGTCTACCTCCTGAAATCGGTTTCCTGCAATTCTGCCCCGCTTTCAAGTCCTCTTGGCAGCCTTACTTCAGTATATTTTTGGACGATAGCTGTCATTTATAACTCTGCAGGTTTGTGAATTACAGTGCCCCTGAGCTCCTTTCTTCAACTCGCTTTCTTTTGAGCTGGCCGCAACACCGCAGGATGGCTTCAGGCCCTAATCTGGTTCCGGCACGGCACGCTGAGCCTTTGGTTAATTCCTCTTCCTGGTGGGAAATGAGAGTTAAATTTGCCCGTCCAGACACCTCCAGCTAGTCTCTCATTGGTTCTCGCTATTCCTGTTCATCTTCCGCAGAAATTGCAAACTGGGCCAAACAGGAGGTTAAAGGGACTGACTCTCCAAGTCGGGAGGGTGTTAGTAAAGCGTCTGGAATGTTGCACCCGAGTACCAGGGTACGAAAACTGAGACATATTTGAACACGTCTCCCGATCACATGGTTGATCATACTCTAGGTTCCACATGCATGTTTTAGCTGAAGGAAGAATACCTTAAACCTGGGTAGTTGAAACCCGTGGAATGGGTACCATGCAATATGACTTCAAAGGGTCTTCATTTGCTCACCGAACCTCTCCAATCCTATCACTGCTGCGTTTATGCCCCTGTACACATGCTTGATTCTCTTTCAGAGACATAGCAATCCATAGGTTTTAAGATACTTACTAGTCAGGTACATTCTTAGGCATTTAATATGCGGTGTTGAGTCCATTTCGTTGAGCAAGGAGTAGCTCTTGTCTATTCCATATTTGGCTTAAGGAACTTTATCTGTGTTCATTTCAATCTCTGGTTTTATGCAGCACCCCAACTCACCTTTACCCTTAAGCAAGCATAAGTTGGTTTTCTAAATTTGAGACCCTGTTCTGTTCTGTAATTCAGTTCCTGTGTAGCCAAGTTTACATTCCGTGTATTACTGATATCTTATGGTGTTTCTTTTTCTGTGTGACTTATTTCAGTTAGAATCATCATACCTGAATCCACTCATTGTGCTGCTAAGGGCCTGATGACATAGATTTCATTGCTGAGTGATATTGCTTTGTAAGTAAATACCACAACTTCTTTATCCATTTTTCACTTTCTGCGATGTTGAACTTGTACTGTAAACGAGGTTCTTGTAAACAGAGGCGTCCCAAACTTTGGGGTGGCTGTGTCTTTTTGATTTTAATTTCCCTAAGCTATAGGACCATAAGTGGAAGTGCCCTAGGCTCTGTTGCTTTGTTTTTTAGATGTTTCAGGAAACACCATACACTTCTCCCGAGTGTCTGTTGGCAATTTACATCCCGCCCATCAGCATAACAAGGCTCCCAGTTCTCCATGGCCTGTCCTGCCTTTCTGGATTTTACACTTTTTTCAGATGGCCCTTTTGACCGGGGGGAAGTGAGACTTCATTGTAGTGCAGATTTCCTTTGCAAGCTTGCTTGGTTGGCCAAAAAGGGCGTATGCGTTTTTTCCTGAATATATTCAGGAAAAAACGCATACGCCCTTTTTGGCCAAGTGCATCATTGTGGACGTTCTGCCTCTTTTCCTATGCTTTCAATGCAATTCCAGTCTGCCTCCTGAAATCGGTTTCCTGCAATTCTGCCCCGCTTTCAAGTCCTCTTGGCAGCCTTACTTCAGTATATTTTTGTACGATAGCTGTCATTTATAACTCTGCAGGTTTGTGAATTACAGTGCCCCTGAGCTCCTTTCTTCAACTCGCTTTCTTTTGAGCTGGCCGCAACACCGCAGGATGGCTTCAGGCCCTAATCTGGTTCCGGCACGGCACGCTGAGCCTTTGGTTAATTCCTCTTCCTGGTGGGAAATGAGAGTTAAATTTGCCCGTCCAGACACCTCCAGCTAGTCTCTCATTGGTTCTCGCTATTCCTGTTCATCTTCCGCAGAAATTGCAAACTGGGCCAAACAGGAGGTTAAAGGGACTGACTCTCCAAGTCGGGAGGGTGTTAGTAAAGCGTCTGGAATGTTGCACCCGAGTACCAGGGTACGAAAACTGAGATATATTTGAACACGTCTCCCGATCACATGGTTGATCATACTCTAGGTTCCACATGCATGTTTTAGCTGAAGGAAGAATACCTTAAACCTGGGTAGTTGAAACCCGTGGAATGGGTACCATGCAATATGACTTCAAAGGGTCTTCATTTGCTCACCGAACCTCTCCAATCCTATCACTGCTGCGTTTATGCCCCTGTACACATGCTTGATTCTCTTTCGGAGACATAGCAATCCATAGGTTTTAAGATACTTACTAGTCAGGTACATTCTTAGGCATTTAATATGCGGTGTTGAGTCCATTTCGTTGAGCAAGAGGTAGCTCTTGTCTATTCCATATTTGGCTTAAGGAACTTTATCTGTGCTCATTTCAATCTCTGGTTTTATGCAGCACCCCAACTCACCTTTACCCTTAAGAAAGCATAAGTTGGTTTTCTAAATTTGAGACCCTGTTCTGTTCTGTAATTCAGTTCCTGTGTAGCCAAGTTTACATTCCGTGTATTACTGATATCTTATGATGTTTCTTTTTCTGTGTGACTTATTTCAGTTAGAATCATCATACCTGAATCCACTCATTGTGCTGCTAAGGGCCTGATGACATAGATTTCATTGCTGAGTGATATTGCTTTGTAAGTAAATACCACAACTTCTTTATCCATTTTTCACTTTCTGCGATGTTGAACTTGTACTGTAAACGAGGTTCTTGTAAACAGAGGCGTCCCAAACTTTGGGGTGGCTGTGTCTTTTTGATTTTAATTTCCCTAAGCTATAGGACCATAAGTGGAAGTGCCCTAGGCTCTGTTGCTTTGTTTTTTAGATGTTTCAGGAAACACCATACACTTCTCCCGAGTGTCTGTTGGCAATTTACATCCCGCCCATCAGCATAACAAGGCTCCCAGTTCTCCATGGCCTGTCCTGCCTTTCTGGATTTTACACTTTTTTCAGATGGCCCTTTTGACCGGGGGGAAGTGAGACTTCATTGTAGTGCAGATTTCCTTTGCAAGCTTGCTTGGTTGGCCAAAAAGGGCGTATGCGTTTTTTCCTGAATATATTCAGGAAAAAACGCATACGCCCTTTTTGGCCAAGTGCATCATTGTGGACGTTCTGCCTCTTTTCCTATGCTTTCAATGCAATTCCAGTCTACCTCCTGAAATCGGTTTCCTACAATTCTGCCCCGCTTTCAAGTCCTCTTGGCAGCCTTACTTCAGTATATTTTTGGACGATAGCTGTCATTTATAACTCTGCAGGTTTGTGAATTACAGTGCCCCTGAGCTCCTTTCTTCAACTCGCTTTCTTTTGAGCTGGCCGCAACACCGCAGGATGGCTTCAGGCCCTAATCTGGTTCCGGCACGGCACGCTGAGCCTTTGGTTAATTCCTCTTCCTGGTGGGAAATGAGAGTTAAATTTGCCCGTCCAGACACCTCCAGCTAGTCTCTCATTGGTTCTCGCTATTCCTGTTCATCTTCCGCAGAAATTGCAAACTGGGCCAAACAGGAGGTTAAAGGGACTGACTCTCCAAGTCGGGAGGGTGTTAGTAAAGCGTCTGGAATGTTGCACCCGAGTACCAGGGTACGAAAACTGAGACATATTTGAACACGTCTCCCGATCACATGGTTGATCATACTCTAGGTTCCACATGCATGTTTTAGCTGAAGGAAGAATACCTTAAACCTGGGTAGTTGAAACCCGTGGAATGGGTACCATGCAATATGACTTCAAAGGGTCTTCATTTGCTCACCGAACCTCTCCAATCCTATCACTGCTGCGTTTATGCCCCTGTACACATGCTTGATTCTCTTTCGGAGACATAGCAATCCATAGGTTTTAAGATACTTACTAGTCAGGTACATTCTTAGGCATTTAATATGCGGTGTTGAGTCCATTTCGTTGAGCAAGGAGTAGCTCTTGTCTATTCCATATTTAGCTTAAGGAACTTTATCTGTGCTCATTTCAATCTCTGGTTTTATGCAGCACCCCAACTCACCTTTCCCCTTAAGCAAGCATAAGTTGGTTTTCTAAATTTGAGACCCTGTTCTGTTCTGTAATTCAGTTCCTGTGTAGCCAAGTTTACATTCCGTGTATTACTGATATCTTATGATGTTTCTTTTTCTGTGTGACTTATTTCAGTTAGAATCATCATACCTGAATCCACTCATTGTGCTGCTAAGGGCCTGATGACATAGATTTCATTGCTGAGTGATATTGCTTTGTAAGTAAATACCACAACTTCTTTATCCATTTTTCACTTTCTGCGATGTTGAACTTGTACTGTAAACGAGGTTCTTGTAAACAGATGCGTCCCAAACTTTGGGGTGGCTGTGTCTTTTTGATTTTAATTTCCCTAAGCTATAGGACCATAAGTGGAAGTGCCCTAGGCTCTGTTGCTTTGTTTTTTAGATGTTTCAGGAAACACCATACACTTCTCCCGAGTGTCTGTTGGCAATTTACATCCCGCCCATCAGCATAACAAGGCTCCCAGTTCTCCATTGCATGTCCTGTCTTTCTGGATTTTACACTTTTTTCAGATGGCCCTTTTGACCGGGGGGAAGTGAGACTTCATTGTAGTGCAGATTTCCTTTGCAAGCTTGCTTGGTTGGCCAAAAAGGGCGTATGCGTTTTTTCCTGAATATATTCAGGAAAAAACGCATACGCCCTTTTTGGCCAAGTGCATCATTGTGGACGTTCTGCCTCTTTTCCTATGCTTTCAATGCAATTCCAGTCTGCCTCCTGAAATCGGTTTCCTGCAATTCTGCCCCGCTTTCAAGTCCTCTTGGCAGCCTTACTTCAGTATATTTTTGGACGATAGCTGTCATTTATAACTCTGCAGGTTTGTGAATTACAGTGCCCCTGAGCTCCTTTCTTCAACTCGCTTTCTTTTGAGCTGGCCGCAACACCGCAGGATGGCTTCAGGCCCTAATCTGGTTCCGGCACGGCACGCTGAGCCTTTGGTTAATTCCTCTTCCTTGTGGGAAATGAGAGTTAAATTTGCCCGTCCAGACACCTCCAGCTAGTCTCTCATTGGTTCTCGCTATTCCTGTTCATCTTCCGCAGAAATTGCAAACTGGGCCAAACAGGAGGTTAAAGGGACTGACTCTCCAAGTCGGGAGGGTGTTAGTAAAGCGTCTGGAATGTTGCACCCGAGTACCAGGGTACGAAAACTGAGACATATTTGAACACGTCTCCCGATCACATGGTTGATCACACTCTAGGTTCCACATGCATGTTTTAGCTGAAGGAAGAATACCTTAAACCTGGGTAGTTGAAACCCGTGGAATGGGTACCATGCAATATGACTTCAAAGGGTCTTCATTTGCTCACCGAACCTCTCCAATCCTATCACTGCTGCGTTTATGCCCCTGTACACATGCTTGATTCTCTTTCGGAGACATAGCAATCCATAGGTTTTAAGATACTTACTAGTCAGGTACATTCTTAGGCATTTAATATGCGGTGTTGAGTCCATTTCGTTGAGCAAGGAGTAGCTCTTGTCTATTCCATATTTGGCTTAAGGAACTTTATCTGTGCTCATTTCAATCTCTGGTTTTATGCAGCACCCCAACTCACCTTTCCCCTTAAGCAAGCATAAGTTGGTTTTCTAAATTTGAGACCCTGTTCTGTTCTGTAATTCAGTTCCTGTGTAGCCAAGTTTACATTCCGTGTATTACTGATATCTTATGGTGTTTCTTTTTCTGTGTGACTTATTTCAGTTAGAATCATCATACCTGAATCCACTCATTGTGCTGCTAAGGGCCTGATGACATAGATTTCATTGCTGAGTGATATTGCTTTGTAAGTAAATACCACAACTTCTTTATCCATTTTTCACTTTCTGCGATGTTGAACTTGTACGGTAAATGAGGTTCTTGTAAACAGAGGCGTCCCAAACTTTGGGGTGGCTGTGTCTTTTTGATTTTAATTTCCCTAAGCTATAGGACCATAAGTGGAAGTGCCCTAGGCTCTGTTGCTTTGTTTTTTAGATGTTTCAGGAAACACCATACACTTCTCCCGAGTGTCTGTTGGCAATTTACATCCCGCCCATCAGCATAACAAGGCTCCCAGTTCTCGATGGCCTGTCCTGCCTTTCTGGATTTTACACTTTTTTCAGATGGCCCTTTTGACCGGGGGGAAGTGAGACTTCATTGTAGTGCAGATTTCCTTTGCAAGCTTGCTTGGTTGGCCAAAAAGGGCGTATGCGTTTTTTCCTGAATATATTCAGGAAAAAACGCATACGCCCTTTTTGGCCAAGTGCATCATGGTGGACGTTCTGCCTCTTTTCCTATGCTTTCAATGCAATTCCAGTCTGCCTCCTGAAATCGGTTTCCTGCAATTCTGCCCCGCTTTCAAGTCCTCTTGGCAGCCTTACTTCAGTATATTTTTGGACGATAGCTGTCATTTATAACTCTGCAGGTTTGTGAATTACAGTGCCCCTGAGCTCCTTTCTTCAACTCGCTTTCTTTTGAGCTGGCCGCAACACCGCAGGATGGCTTCAGGCCCTAATCTGGTTCTGGCACGGCACGCTGAGCCTTTGGTTAATTCCTCTTCCTGGTGGGAAATGAGAGTTAAATTTGCCCGTCCAGACACCTTCCAGCTAGTCTCTCATTGGTTCTCGCTATTCCTGTTCATCTTCCGCAGAAATTGCAAACTGGGCCAAACAGGAGGTTAAAGGGACTGACTCTCCAAGTCGGGAGGGTGTTAGTAAAGCGTCTGGAATGTTGCACCCGAGTACCAGGGTACGAAAACTGAGACATATTTGAACACGTCTCCCGATCACATGGTTGATCATACTCTAGGTTCCACATGCATGTTTTAGCTGAAGGAAGAATACCTTAAACCTGGGTAGTTGAAACCCGTGGAATGGGTACCATGCAATATGACTTCAAAGGGTCTTCATTTGCTCACCGAACCTCTCCAATCCTATCACTGCTGCGTTTATGCCCCTGTACACATGCTTGATTCTCTTTCGGAGACATAGCAATCCATAGGTTTTAAGATACTTACTAGTCAGGTACATTCTTAGGCATTTAATATGCGGTGTTGAGTCCATTTCGTTGAGCAAGGAGTAGCTCTTGTCTATTCCATATTTGGCTTAAGGAACTTTATCTGTGCTCATTTCAATCTCTGGTTTTATGCAGCACCCCAACTCACCTTTCCCCTTAAGCAAGCATAAGTTGGTTTTCTAAATTTGAGACCCTGTTCTGTTCTGTAATTCAGTTCCTGTGTAGCCAAGTTTACATTCCGTGTATTACTGATATCTTATGATGTTTCTTTTTCTGTGTGACTTATTTCAGTTAGAATCATCATACCTGAATCCACTCATTGTGCTGCTAAGGGCCTGATGACATAGATTTCATTGCTGAGTGATATTGCTTTGTAAGTAAATACCACAACTTCTTTATCCATTTTTCACTTTCTGCGATGTTGAACTTGTACGGTAAACGAGGTTCTTGTAAACAGAGGCGTCCCAAACTTTGGGGTGGCTGTGTCTTTTTGATTTTAATTTCCCTAAGCTATAGGACCATAAGTGGAAGTGCCCTAGGCTCTGTTGCTTTGTTTTTTAGATGTTTCAGGAAACACCATACACTTCTCCCGAGTGTCTGTTGGCAATTTACATCCCGCCCATCAGCATAACAAGGCTCCCAGTTCTCCATGGCCTGTCCTGCCTTTCTGGATTTTACACTTTTTTCAGATGGCCCTTTTGACCGGGGGGAAGTGAGACTTCATTGTAGTGCAGATTTCCTTTGCAAGCTTGCTTGGTTGGCCAAAAAGTGCGTATGTGTTTTTTCCTGAATATATTCAGGAAAAAACGCATACGCCCTTTTTGGCCAAGTGCATCATTGTGGACGTTCTGCCTCTTTTCCTATGCTTTCAATGCAATTCCAGTCTACCTCCTGAAATCGGTTTCCTGCAATTCTGCCCCGCTTTCAAGTCCTCTTGGCAGCCTTACTTCAGTATATTTTTGGACGATAGCTGTCATTTATAACTCTGCAGGTTTGTGAATTACAGTGCCCCTGAGCTCCTTTCTTCAACTCGCTTTCTTTTGAGCTGGCCGCAACACCGCAGGATGGCTTCAGGCCCTAATCTGGTTCCGGCACGGCACGCTGAGCCTTTGGTTAATTCCTCTTCCTGGTGGGAAATGAGAGTTAAATTTGCCCGTCCAGACACCTCCAGCTAGTCTCTCATTGGTTCTCGCTATTCCTGTTCATCTTCCGCAGAAATTGCAAACTGGGCCAAACAGGAGGTTAAAGGGACTGACTCTCCAAGTCGGGAGGGTGTTAGTAAAGCGTCTGGAATGTTGCACCCGAGTACCAGGGTACGAAAACTGAGACATATTTGAACACGTCTCCCGATCACATGGTTGATCATACTCTAGGTTCCACATGCATGTTTTAGCTGAAGGAAGAATACCTTAAACCTGGGTAGTTGAAACCCGTGGAATGGGTACCATGCAATATGACTTCAAAGGGTCTTCATTTGCTCACCGAACCTCTCCAATCCTATCACTGCTGCGTTTATGCCCCTGTACACATGCTTGATTCTCTTTCGGAGACATAGCAATCCATAGGTTTTAAGATACTTACTAGTCAGGTACATTCTTAGGCGTTTAATATGCGGTGTTGAGTCCATTTCGTTGAGCAAGGAGTAGCTCTTGTCTATTCCATATTTGGCTTAAGGAACTTTATCTGTGCTCATTTCAATCTCTGGTTTTATGCAGCACCCCAACTCACCTTTCCCCTTAAGCAAGCATAAGTTGGTTTTCTAAATTTGAGACCCTGTTCTGTTCTGTAATTCAGTTCCTGTGTAGCCAAGTTTACATTCCGTGTATTACTGATATCTTATGATGTTTCTTTTTCTGTGTGACTTATTTCAGTTAGAATCATCATACCTGAATCCACTCATTGTGCTGCTAAGGGCCTGATGACATAGATTTCATTGCTGAGTGATATTGCTTTGTAAGTAAATACCACAACTTCTTTATCCATTTTTCACTTTCTGCGATGTTGAACTTGTACGGTAAACGAGGTTCTTGTAAACAGAGGCGTCCCAAACTTTGGGGTGGCTGTGTCTTTTTGATTTTAATTTCCCTAAGCTATAGGACCATAAGTGGAAGTGCCCTAGGCTCTGTTGCTTTGTTTTTTAGATGTTTCAGGAAACACCATACACTTCTCCCGAGTGTCTGTTGGCAATTTACATCCCGCCCATCAGCATAACAAGGCTCCCAGTTCTCCATGGCCTGTCCTGCCTTTCTGGATTTTACACTTTTTTCAGATGGCCCTTTTGACCGGGGGGAAGTGAGACTTCATTGTAGTGCAGATTTCCTTTGCAAGCTTGCTTGGTTGGCCAAAAAGGGCGTATGCGTTTTTTCCTGAATATATTCAGGAAAAAACGCATACGCCCTTTTTGGCCAAGTGCATCATGGTGGACGTTCTGCCTCTTTTCCTATGCTTTCAATGCAATTCCAGTCTGCCTCCTGAAATCGGTTTCCTGCAATTCTGCCCCGCTTTCAAGTCCTCTTGGCAGCCTTACTTCAGTATATTTTTGGACGATAGCTGTCATTTATAACTCTGCAGGTTTGTGAATTACAGTGCCCCTGAGCTCCTTTCTTCAACTCGCTTTCTTTTGAGCTGGCCGCAACACCGCAGGATGGCTTCAGGCCCTAATCTGGTTCCGGCACGGCACGCTGAGCCTTTGGTTAATTCCTCTTCCTGGTGGGAAATGAGAGTTAAATTTGCCCGTCCAGACACCTTCCAGCTAGTCTCTCATTGGTTCTCGCTATTCCTGTTCATCTTCCGCAGAAATTGCAAACTGGGCCAAACAGGAGGTTAAAGGGACTGACTCTCCAAGTCGGGAGGGTGTTAGTAAAGCGTCTGGAATGTTGCACCCGAGTACCAGGGTACGAAAACTGAGACATATTTGAACACGTCTCCCGATCACATGGTTGATCATACTCTAGGTTCCACATGCATGTTTTAGCTGAAGGAAGAATACCTTAAACCTGGGTAGTTGAAACCCATGGAATGGGTACCATGCGATATGACTTCAAAGGGTCTTCATTTGCTCACCGAACCTCTCCAATCCTATCACTGCTGCGTTTATGCCCCTGTACACATGCTTGATTCTCTTTCGGAGACATAGCAATCCATAGGTTTTAAGATACTTACTAGTCAGGTACATTCTTAGGCATTTAATATGCGGTGTTGAGTCCATTTCGTTGAGCAAGGAGTAGCTCTTGTCTATTCCATATTTGGCTTAAGGAACTTTATCTGTGCTCATTTCAATCTCTGGTTTTATGCAGCACCCCAACTCACCTTTCCCCTTAAGCAAGCATAAGTTGGTTTTCTAAATTTGAGACCCTGTTCTGTTCTGTAATTCAGTTCCTGTGTAGCCAAGTTTACATTCCGTGTATTACTGATATCTTATGATGTTTCTTTTTCTGTGTGACTTATTTCAGTTAGAATCATCATACCTGAATCCACTCATTGTGCTGCTAAGGGCCTGATGACATAGATTTCATTGCTGAGTGATATTGCTTTGTAAGTAAATACCACAACTTCTTTATCCATTTTTCACTTTCTGCGATGTTGAACTTGTACGGTAAACGAGGTTCTTGTAAACAGAGGCGTCCCAAACTTTGGGGTGGCTGTGTCTTTTTGATTTTAATTTCCCTAAGCTATAGGACCATAAGTGGAAGTGCCCTAGGCTCTGTTGCTTTGTTTTTTAGATGTTTCAGGA
The DNA here is from genome assembly GCF_039906515.1 of Pseudorca crassidens. Taxonomy (NCBI): domain Eukaryota; kingdom Metazoa; phylum Chordata; class Mammalia; order Artiodactyla; family Delphinidae; genus Pseudorca; species Pseudorca crassidens. The sequence goes on along the minus strand of NW_027136188.1, from coordinate 63,028 downwards.
AACACCATACACTTCTCCCGAGTGTCTGTTGGCAATTTACATCCCGCCCATCAGCATAACAAGGCTCCCAGTTCTCCATGGCCTGTCCTGCCTTTCTGGATTTTACACTTTTTTCAGATGGCCCTTTTGACCGGGGGGAAGTGAGACTTCATTGTAGTGCAGATTTCCTTTGCAAGCTTGCTTGGTTGGCCAAAAAGGGCGTATGCGTTTTTTCCTGAATATATTCAGGAAAAAACGCATACGCCCTTTTTGGCCAAGTGCATCATGGTGGACGTTCTGCCTCTTTTCCTATGCTTTCAATGCAATTCCAGTCTGCCTCCTGAAATCGGTTTCCTGCAATTCTGCCCCGCTTTCAAGTCCTCTTGGCAGCCTTACTTCAGTATATTTTTGGACGATAGCTGTCATTTATAACTCTGCAGGTTTGTGAATTACAGTGCCCCTGAGCTCCTTTCTTCAACTCGCTTTCTTTTGAGCTGGCCGCAACACCGCAGGATGGCTTCAGGCCCTAATCTGGTTCCGGCACGGCACGCTGAGCCTTTGGTTAATTCCTCTTCCTGGTGGGAAATGAGAGTTAAATTTGCCCGTCCAGACACCTTCCAGCTAGTCTCTCATTGGTTCTCGCTATTCCTGTTCATCTTCCGCAGAAATTGCAAACTGGGCCAAACAGGAGGTTAAAGGGACTGACTCTCCAAGTCGGGAGGGTGTTAGTAAAGCGTCTGGAATGTTGCACCCGAGTACCAGGGTACGAAAACTGAGACATATTTGAACACGTCTCCCGATCACATGGTTGATCATACTCTAGGTTCCACATGCATGTTTTAGCTGAAGGAAGAATACCTTAAACCTGGGTAGTTGAAACCCGTGGAATGGGTACCATGCAATATGACTTCAAAGGGTCTTCATTTGCTCACCGAACCTCTCCAATCCTATCACTGCTGCGTTTATGCCCCTGTACACATGCTTGATTCTCTTTCGGAGACATAGCAATCCATAGGTTTTAAGATACTTACTAGTCAGGTACATTCTTAGGCGTTTAATATGCGGTGTTGAGTCCATTTCGTTGAGCAAGGAGTAGCTCTTGTCTATTCCATATTTGGCTTAAGGAACTTTATCTGTGCTCATTTCAATCTCTGGTTTTATGCAGCACCCCAACTCACCTTTCCCCTTAAGCAAGCATAAGTTGGTTTTCTAAATTTGAGACCCTGTTCTGTTCTGTAATTCAGTTCCTGTGTAGCCAAGTTTACATTCCGTGTATTACTGATATCTTATGATGTTTCTTTTTCTGTGTGACTTATTTCAGTTAGAATCATCATACCTGAATCCACTCATTGTGCTGCTAAGGGCCTGATGACATAGATTTCATTGCTGAGTGATATTGCTTTGTAAGTAAATACCACAACTTCTTTATCCATTTTTCACTTTCTGCGATGTTGAACTTGTACTGTAAACGAGGTTCTTGTAAACAGAGGCGTCCCAAACTTTGGGGTGGCTGTGTCTTTTTGATTTTAATTTCCCTAAGCTATAGGACCATAAGTGGAAGTGCCCTAGGCTCTGTTGCTTTGTTTTTTAGATGTTTCAGGAAACACCATACACTTCTCCCGAGTGTCTGTTGGCAATTTACATCCCGCCCATCAGCATAACAAGGCTCCCAGTTCTCCATGGCCTGTCCTGCCTTTCTGGATTTTACACTTTTTTCAGATGGCCCTTTTGACCGGGGGGAAGTGAGACTTCATTGTAGTGCAGATTTCCTTTGCAAGCTTGCTTGGTTGGCCAAAAAGGGCGTATGCGTTTTTTCCTGAATATATTCAGGAAAAAACGCATACGCCCTTTTTGGCCAAGTGCATCATGGTGGACGTTCTGCCTCTTTTCCTATGCTTTCAATGCAATTCCAGTCTGCCTCCTGAAATCGGTTTCCTGCAATTCTGCCCCGCTTTCAAGTCCTCTTGGCAGCCTTACTTCAGTATATTTTTGGACGATAGCTGTCATTTATAACTCTGCAGGTTTGTGAATTACAGTGCCCCTGAGCTCCTTTCTTCAACTCGCTTTCTTTTGAGCTGGCCGCAACACCGCAGGATGGCTTCAGGCCCTAATCTTGTTCCGGCACGGCACGCTGAGCCTTTGGTTAATTCCTCTTCCTGGTGGGAAATGAGAGTTAAATTTGCCCGTCCAGACACCTTCCAGCTAGTCTCTCATTGGTTCTCGCTATTCCTGTTCATCTTCCGCAGAAATTGCAAACTGGGCCAAACAGGAGGTTAAAGGGACTGACTCTCCAAGTCGGGAGGGTGTTAGTAAAGCGTCTGGAATGTTGCACCCGAGTACCAGGGTACGAAAACTGAGACATATTTGAACACGTCTCCCGATCACATGGTTGATCATACTCTAGGTTCCACATGCATGTTTTAGCTGAAGGAAGAATACCTTAAACCTGGGTAGTTGAAACCCGTGGAATGGGTACCATGCGATATGACTTCAAAGGGTCTTCATTTGCTCACCGAACCTCTCCAATCCTATCACTGCTGTGTTTATGCCCCTGTACACATGCTTGATTCTCTTTCGGAGACATAGCAATCCATAGGTTTTAAGATACTTACTAGTCAGGTACATTCTTAGGCATTTAATATGCGGTGTTGAGTCCATTTCGTTGAGCAAGGAGTAGCTCTTGTCTATTCCATATTTGGCTTAAGGAACTTTATCTGTGCTCATTTCAATCTCTGGTTTTATGCAGCACCCCAACTCACCTTTCCCCTTAAGCAAGCATAAGTTGGTTTTCTAAATTTGAGACCCTGTTCTGTTCTGTAATTCAGTTCCTGTGTAGCCAAGTTTACATTCCGTGTATTACTGATATCTTATGATGTTTCTTTTTCTGTGTGACTTATTTCAGTTAGAATCATCATACCTGAATCCACTCATTGTGCTGCTAAGGGCCTGATGACATAGATTTCATTGCTGAGTGATATTGCTTTGTAAGTAAATACCACAACTTCTTTATCCATTTTTCACTTTCTGCGATGTTGAACTTGTACGGTAAACGAGGTTCTTGTAAACAGAGGCGTCCCAAACTTTGGGGTGGCTGTGTCTTTTTGATTTTAATTTCCCTAAGCTATAGGACCATAAGTGGAAGTGCCCTAGGCTCTGTTGCTTTGTTTTTTAGATGTTTCAGGAAACACCATACACTTCTCCCGAGTGTCTGTTGGCAATTTACATCCCGCCCATCAGCATAACAAGGCTCCCAGTTCTCCATGGCCTGTCCTGCCTTTCTGGATTTTACACTTTTTTCAGATGGCCCTTTTGACCGGGGGGAAGTGAGACTTCATTGTAGTGCAGATTTCCTTTGCAAGCTTGCTTGGTTGGCCAAAAAGGGCGTATGCGTTTTTTCCTGAATATATTCAGGAAAAAAACGCATACGCCCTTTTTGGCCAAGTGCATCATGGTGGACGTTCTGCCTCTTTTCCTATGCTTTCAATGCAATTCCAGTCTGCCTCCTGAAATCGGTTTCCTGCAATTCTGCCCTGCTTTCAAGTCCTCTTGGCAGCCTTACTTCAGTATATTTTTGGACGATAGCTGTCATTTATAACTCTGCAGGTTTGTGAATTACAGTGCCCCTGAGCTCCTTTCTTCAACTCGCTTTCTTTTGAGCTGGCCGCAACACCGCAGGATGGCTTCAGGCCCTAATCTGGTTCCGGCACGGCACGCTGAGCCTTTGGTTAATTCCTCTTCCTGGTGGGAAATGAGAGTTAAATTTGCCCGTCCAGACACCTTCCAGCTAGTCTCTCATTGGTTCTCGCTATTCCTGTTCATCTTCCGCAGAAATTGCAAACTGGGCCAAACAGGAGGTTAAAGGGACTGACTCTCCAAGTCGGGAGGGTGTTAGTAAAGCGTCTGGAATGTTGCACCCGAGTACCAGGGTACGAAAACTGAGACATATTTGAACACGTCTCCCGATCACATGGTTGATCATACTCTAGGTTCCACATGCATGTTTTAGCTGAAGGAAGAATACCTTAAACCTGGGTAGTTGAAACCCGTGGAATGGGTACCATGCAATATGACTTCAAAGGGTCTTCATTTGCTCACCGAACCTCTCCAATCCTATCACTGCTGTGTTTATGCCCCTGTACACATGCTTGATTCTCTTTCGGAGACATAGCAATCCATAGGTTTTAAGATACTTACTAGTCAGGTACATTCTTAGGCATTTAATATGCGGTGTTGAGTCCATTTCGTTGAGCAAGGAGTAGCTCTTGTCTATTCCATATTTGGCTTAAGGAACTTTATCTGTGCTCATTTCAATCTCTGGTTTTATGCAGCACCCCAACTCACCTTTCCCCTTAAGCAAGCATAAGTTGGTTTTCTAAATTTGAGACCCTGTTCTGTTCTGTAATTCAGTTCTTGTGTAGCCAAGTTTACATTCCGTGTATTACTGATATCTTATGATGTTTCTTTTTCTGTGTGACTTATTTCAGTTAGAATCATCATACCTGAATCCACTCATTGTGCTGCTAAGGGCCTGATGACATAGATTTCATTGCTGAGTGATATTGATTTGTAAGTAAATACCACAACTTCTTTATCCATTTTTCACTTTCTGCGATGTTGAACTTGTACTGTAAACGAGGTTCTTGTAAACAGAGGCGTCCCAAACTTTGGGGTGGCTGTGTCTTTTTGATTTTAATTTCCCTAAGCTATAGGACCATAAGTGGAAGTGCCCTAGGCTCTGTTGCTTTGTTTTTTAGATGTTTCAGGAAACACCATACACTTCTCCCGAGTGTCTGTTGGCAATTTACATCCCGCCCATCAGCATAACAAGGCTCCCAGTTCTCCATGGCCTGTCCTGCCTTTCTGGATTTTACACTTTTTTCAGATGGCCCTTTTGACCGGGGGGAAGTGAGACTTCATTGTAGTGCAGATTTCCTTTGCAAGCTTGCTTGGTTGGCCAAAAAGGGCGTATGCGTTTTTTCCTGAATATATTCAGGAAAAAAACGCATACGCCCTTTTTGGCCAAGTGCATCATGGTGGACGTTCTGCCTCTTTTCCTATGCTTTCAATGCAATTCCAGTCTGCCTCCTGAAATCGGTTTCCTGCAATTCTGCCCTGCTTTCAAGTCCTCTTGGCAGCCTTACTTCAGTATATTTTTGGACGATAGCTGTCATTTATAACTCTGCAGGTTTGTGAATTACAGTGCCCCTGAGCTCCTTTCTTCAACTCGCTTTCTTTTGAGCTGGCCGCAACACCGCAGGATGGCTTCAGGCCCTAATCTGGTTCCGGCACGGCACGCTGAGCCTTTGGTTAATTCCTCTTCCTGGTGGGAAATGAGAGTTAAATTTGCCCGTCCAGACACCTTCCAGCTAGTCTCTCATTGGTTCTCGCTATTCCTGTTCATCTTCCGCAGAAATTGCAAACTGGGCCAAACAGGAGGTTAAAGGGACTGACTCTCCAAGTCGGGAGGGTGTTAGTAAAGCGTCTGGAATGTTGCACCCGAGTACCAGGGTACGAAAACTGAGACATATTTGAACACGTCTCCCGATCACATGGTTGATCATACTCTAGGTTCCACATGCATGTTTTAGCTGAAGGAAGAATACCTTAAACCTGGGTAGTTGAAACCCGTGGAATGGGTACCATGCGATATGACTTCAAAGGGTCTTCATTTGCTCACCGAACCTCTCCAATCCTATCACTGCTGCGTTTATGCCCCTGTACACATGCTTGATTCTCTTTCGGAGACATAGCAATCCATAGGTTTTAAGATACTTACTAGTCAGGTACATTCTTAGGCATTTAATATGCGGTGTTGAGTCCATTTCGTTGAGCAAGGAGTAGCTCTTGTCTATTCCATATTTGGCTTAAGGAACTTTATCTGTGCTCATTTCAATCTCTGGTTTTATGCAGCACCCCAACTCACCTTTCCCCTTAAGCAAGCATAAGTTGGTTTTCTAAATTTGAGACCCTGTTCTGTTCTGTAATTCAGTTCCTGTGTAGCCAAGTTTACATTCCGTGTATTACAGATATCTTATGATGTTTCTTTTTCTGTGTGACTTATTTCAGTTAGAATCATCATACCTGAATCCACTCATTGTGCTGCTAAGGGCCTGATGACATAGATTTCATTGCTGAGTGATATTGCTTTGTAAGTAAATACCACAACTTCTTTATCCATTTTTCACTTTCTGCGATGTTGAACTTGTACGGTAAACGAGGTTCTTGTAAACAGAGGCGTCCCAAACTTTGGGGTGGCTGTGTCTTTTTGATTTTAATTTCCCTAAGCTATAGGACCATAAGTGGAAGTGCCCTAGGCTCTGTTGCTTTGTTTTTTAGATGTTTCAGGAAACACCATACACTTCTCCCGAGTGTCTGTTGGCAATTTACATCCCGCCCATCAGCATAACAAGGCTCCCAGTTCTCCATGGCCTGTCCTGCCTTTCTGGATTTTACACTTTTTTCAGATGGCCCTTTTGACCGGGGGGAAGTGAGACTTCATTGTAGTGCAGATTTCCTTTGCAAGCTTGCTTGGTTGGCCAAAAAGGGCGTATGCGTTTTTTCCTGAATATATTCAGGAAAAAACGCATACGCCCTTTTTGGCCAAGTGCATCATGGTGGACGTTCTGCCTCTTTTCCTATGCTTTCAATGCAATTCCAGTCTGCCTCCTGAAATCGGTTTCCTGCAATTCTGCCCCGCTTTCAAGTCCTCTTGGCAGCCTTACTTCAGTATATTTTTGGACGATAGCTGTCATTTATAACTCTGCAGGTTTGTGAATTACAGTGCCCCTGAGCTCCTTTCTTCAACTCGCTTTCTTTTGAGCTGGCCGCAACACCGCAGGATGGCTTCAGGCCCTAATCTGGTTCCGGCACGGCACGCTGAGCCTTTGGTTAATTCCTCTTCCTGGTGGGAAATGAGAGTTAAATTTGCCCGTCCAGACACCTTCCAGCTAGTCTCTCATTGGTTCTCGCTATTCCTGTTCATCTTCCGCAGAAATTGCAAACTGGGCCAAACAGGAGGTTAAAGGGACTGACTCTCCAAGGCGGGAGGGTGTTAGTAAAGCGTCTGGAATGTTGCACCCGAGTACCAGGGTACGAAAACTGAGACATATTTGAACACGTCTCCCGATCACATGGTTGATCATACTCTAGGTTCCACATGCATGTTTTAGCTGAAGGAAGAATACCTTAAACCTGGGTAGTTGAAACCCGTGGAATGGGTACCATGCGATATGACTTCAAAGGGTCTTCATTTGCTCACCGAACCTCTCCAATCCTATCACTGCTGCGTTTATGCCCCTGTACACATGCTTGATTCTCTTTCGGAGACATAGCAATCCATAGGTTTTAAGATACTTACTAGTCAGGTACATTCTTAGGCATTTAATATGCGGTGTTGAGTCCATTTCGTTGAGCAAGGAGTAGCTCTTGTCTATTCCATATTTGGCTTAAGGAACTTTATCTGTGCTCATTTCAATCTCTGGTTTTATGCAGCACCCCAACTCACCTTTCCCCTTAAGCAAGCATAAGTTGGTTTTCTAAATTTGAGACCCTGTTCTGTTCTGTAATTCAGTTCTTGTGTAGCCAAGTTTACATTCCGTGTATTACTGATATCTTATGATGTTTCTTTTTCTGTGTGACTTATTTCAGTTAGAATCATCATACCTGAATCCACTCATTGTGCTGCTAAGGGCCTGATGACATAGATTTCATTGCTGAGTGATATTGCTTTGTAAGTAAATACCACAACTTCTTTATCCATTTTTCACTTTCTGCGATGTTGAACTTGTACGGTAAACGAGGTTCTTGTAAACAGAGGCGTCCCAAACTTTGGGGTGGCTGTGTCTTTTTGATTTTAATTTCCCTAAGCTATAGGACCATAAGTGGAAGTGCCCTAGGCTCTGTTGCTTTGTTTTTTAGATGTTTCAGGAAACACCATACACTTCTCCCGAGTGTCTGTTGGCAATTTACATCCCGCCCATCAGCATAACAAGGCTCCCAGTTCTCCATGGCCTGTCCTGCCTTTCTGGATTTTACACTTTTTTCAGATGGCCCTTTTGACCGGGGGGAAGTGAGACTTCATTGTAGTGCAGATTTCCTTTGCAAGCTTGCTTGGTTGGCCAAAAAGGGCGTATGCGTTTTTTCCTGAATATATTCAGGAAAAAACGCATACGCCCTTTTTGGCCAAGTGCATCATTGTGGACGTTCTGCCTCTTTTCCTATGCTTTCAATGCAATTCCAGTCTGCCTCCTGAAATCGGTTTCCTGCAATTCTGCCCCGCTTTCAAGTCCTCTTGGCAGCCTTACTTCAGTATATTTTTGGACGATAGCTGTCATTTATAACTCTGCAGGTTTGTGAATTACAGTGCCCCTGAGCTCCTTTCTTCAACTCGCTTTCTTTTGAGCTGGCCGCAACACCGCAGGATGGCTTCAGGCCCTAATCTGGTTCCGGCACGGCACGCTGAGCCTTTGGTTAATTCCTCTTCCTGGTGGGAAATGAGAGTTAAATTTGCCCGTCCAGACACCTTCCAGCTAGTCTCTCATTGGTTCTCGCTATTCCTGTTCATCTTCCGCAGAAATTGCAAACTGGGCCAAACAGGAGGTTAAAGGGACTGACTCTCCAAGTCGGGAGGGTGTTAGTAAAGCGTCTGGAATGTTGCACCCGAGTACCAGGGTACGAAAACTGAGACATATTTGAACACGTCTCCCGATCACATGGTTGATCATACTCTAGGTTCCACATGCATGTTTTAGCTGAAGGAAGAATACCTTAAACCTGGGTAGTTGAAACCCGTGGAATGGGTACCATGCAATATGACTTCAAAGGGTCTTCATTTGCTCACCGAACCTCTCCAATCCTATCACTGCTGCGTTTATGCCCCTGTACACATGCTTGATTCTCTTTCGGAGACATAGCAATCCATAGGTTTTAAGATACTTACTAGTCAGGTACATTCTTAGGCATTTAATATGCGGTGTTGAGTCCATTTCGTTGAGCAAGGAGTAGCTCTTGTCTATTCCATATTTGGCTTAAGGAACTTTATCTGTGCTCATTTCAATCTCTGGTTTTATGCAGCACCCCAACTCACCTTTCCCCTTAAGCAAGCATAAGTTGGTTTTCTAAATTTGAGACCCTGTTCTGTTCTGTAATTCAGTTCCTGTGTAGCCAAGTTTACATTCCGTGTATTACTGATATCTTATGATGTTTCTTTTTCTGTGTGACTTATTTCAGTTAGAATCATCATACCTGAATCCACTCATTGTGCTGCTAAGGGCCTGATGACATAGATTTCATTGCTGAGTGATATTGCTTTGTAAGTAAATACCACAACTTCTTTATCCATTTTTCACTTTCTGCGATGTTGAACTTGTACGGTAAACGAGGTTCTTGTAAACAGAGGCGTCCCAAACTTTGGGGTGGCTGTGTCTTTTTGATTTTAATTTCCCTAAGCTATAGGACCATAAGTGGAAGTGCCCTAGGCTCTGTTGCTTTGTTTTTTAGATGTTTCAGGAAACACCATACACTTCTCCCGAGTGTCTGTTGGCAATTTACATCCCGCCCATCAGCATAACAAGGCTCCCAGTTCTCCATGGCCTGTCCTGCCTTTCTGGATTTTACACTTTTTTCAGATGGCCCTTTTGACCGGGGGGAAGTGAGACTTCATTGTAGTGCAGATTTCCTTTGCAAGCTTGCTTGGTTGGCCAAAAAGGGCGTATGCGTTTTTTCCTGAATATATTCAGGAAAAAACGCATACGCCCTTTTTGGCCAAGTGCATCATGGTGGACGTTCTGCCTCTTTTCCTATGCTTTCAATGCAATTCCAGTCTGCCTCCTGAAATCGGTTTCCTGCAATTCTGCCCCGCTTTCAAGTCCTCTTGGCAGCCTTACTTCAGTATATTTTTGGACGATAGCTGTCATTTATAACTCTGCAGGTTTGTGAATTACAGTGCCCCTGAGCTCCTTTCTTCAACTCGCTTTCTTTTGAGCTGGCCGCAACACCGCAGGATGGCTTCAGGCCCTAATCTGGTTCCGGCACGGCACGCTGAGCCTTTGGTTAATTCCTCTTCCTGGTGGGAAATGAGAGTTAAATTTGCCCGTCCAGACACCTCCAGCTAGTCTCTCATTGGTTCTCGCTATTCCTGTTCATCTTCCGCAGAAATTGCAAACTGGGCCAAACAGGAGGTTAAAGGGACTGACTCTCCAAGTCGGGAGGGTGTTAGTAAAGCGTCTGGAATGTTGCACCCGAGTACCAGGGTACGAAAACTGAGACATATTTGAACACGTCTCCCGATCACATGGTTGATCATACTCTAGGTTCCACATGCATGTTTTAGCTGAAGGAAGAATACCTTAAACCTGGGTAGTTGAAACCCGTGGAATGGGTACCATGCAATATGACTTCAAAGGGTCTTCATTTGCTCACCGAACCTCTCCAATCCTATCACTGCTGCGTTTATGCCCCTGTACACATGCTTGATTCTCTTTCGGAGACATAGCAATCCATAGGTTTTAAGATACTTACTAGTCAGGTACATTCTTAGGCATTTAATATGCGGTGTTGAGTCCATTTCGTTGAGCAAGGAGTAGCTCTTGTCTATTCCATATTTGGCTTAAGGAACTTTATCTGTGCTCATTTCAATCTCTGGTTTTATGCAGCACCCCAACTCACCTTTCCCCTTAAGCAAGCATAAGTTGGTTTTCTAAATTTGAGACCCTGTTCTGTTCTGTAATTCAGTTCCTGTGTAGCCAAGTTTACATTCCGTGTATTACTGATATCTTATGATGTTTCTTTTTCTGTGTGACTTATTTCAGTTAGAATCATCATACCTGAATCCACTCATTGTGCTGCTAAGGGCCTGATGACATAGATTTCATTGCTGAGTGATATTGCTTTGTAAGTAAATACCACAACTTCTTTATCCATTTTTCACTTTCTGCGATGTTGAACTTGTACGGTAAACGAGGTTCTTGTAAACAGAGGCGTCCCAAACTTTGGGGTGGCTGTGTCTTTTTGATTTTAATTTCCCTAAGCTATAGGACCATAAGTGGAAGTGCCCTAGGCTCTGTTGCTTTGTTTTTTAGATGTTTCAGGAAACACCATACACTTCTCCCGAGTGTCTGTTGGCAATTTACATCCCGCCCATCAGCATAACAAGGCTCCCAGTTCTCGATGGCCTGTCCTGCCTTTCTGGATTTTACACTTTTTTCAGATGGCCCTTTTGACCGGGGGGAAGTGAGACTTCATTGTAATGCAGATTTCCTTTGCAAGCTTGCTTGGTTGGCCAAAAAGGGCGTATGCGTTTTTTCCTGAATATATTCAGGAAAAAAACGCATACGCCCTTTTTGGCCAAGTGCATCATGGTGGACGTTCTGCCTCTTTTCCTATGCTTTCAATGCAATTCCAGTCTGCCTCCTGAAATCGGTTTCCTGCAATTCTGCCCTGCTTTCAAGTCCTCTTGGCAGCCTTACTTCAGTATATTTTTGGACGATAGCTGTCATTTATAACTCTGCAGGTTTGTGAATTACAGTGCCCCTGAGCTCCTTTCTTCAACTCGCTTTCTTTTGAGCTGGCCGCAACACCGCAGGATGGCTTCAGGCCCTAATCTGGTTCCGGCACGGCACGCTGAGCCTTTGGTTAATTCCTCTTCCTGGTGGGAAATGAGAGTTAAATTTGCCCGTCCAGACACCTTCCAGCTAGTCTCTCATTGGTTCTCGCTATTCCTGTTCATCTTCCGCAGAAATTGCAAACTGGGCCAAACAGGAGGTTAAAGGGACTGACTCTCCAAGTCGGGAGGGTGTTAGTAAAGCGTCTGGAATGTTGCACCCGAGTACCAGGGTACGAAAACTGAGACATATTTGAACACGTCTCCCGATCACATGGTTGATCATACTCTAGGTTCCACATGCATGTTTTAGCTGAAGGAAGAATACCTTAAACCTGGGTAGTTGAAACCCGTGGAATGGGTACCATGCAATATGACTTCAAAGGGTCTTCATTTGCTCACCGAACCTCTCCAATCCTATCACTGCTGTGTTTATGCCCCTGTACACATGCTTGATTCTCTTTCGGAGACATAGCAATCCATAGGTTTTAAGATACTTACTAGTCAGGTACATTCTTAGGCATTTAATATGCGGTGTTGAGTCCATTTCGTTGAGCAAGGAGTAGCTCTTGTCTATTCCATATTTGGCTTAAGGAACTTTATCTGTGCTCATTTCAATCTCTGGTTTTATGCAGCACCCCAACTCACCTTTCCCCTTAAGCAAGCATAAGTTGGTTTTCTAAATTTGAGACCCTGTTCTGTTCTGTAATTCAGTTCTTGTGTAGCCAAGTTTACATTCCGTGTATTACTGATATCTTATGATGTTTCTTTTTCTGTGTGACTTATTTCAGTTAGAATCATCATACCTGAATCCACTCATTGTGCTGCTAAGGGCCTGATGACATAGATTTCATTGCTGAGTGATATTGATTTGTAAGTAAATACCACAACTTCTTTATCCATTTTTCACTTTCTGCGATGTTGAACTTGTACTGTAAACGAGGTTCTTGTAAACAGAGGCGTCCCAAACTTTGGGGTGGCTGTGTCTTTTTGATTTTAATTTCCCTAAGCTATAGGACCATAAGTGGAAGTGCCCTAGGCTCTGTTGCTTTGTTTTTTAGATGTTTCAGGAAACACCATACACTTCTCCCGAGTGTCTGTTGGCAATTTACATCCCGCCCATCAGCATAACAAGGCTCCCAGTTCTCCATGGCCTGTCCTGCCTTTCTGGATTTTACACTTTTTTCAGATGGCCCTTTTGACCGGGGGGAAGTGAGACTTCATTGTAGTGCAGATTTCCTTTGCAAGCTTGCTTGGTTGGCCAAAAAGGGCGTATGCGTTTTTTCCTGAATATATTCAGGAAAAAAACGCATACGCCCTTTTTGGCCAAGTGCATCATGGTGGACGTTCTGCCTCTTTTCCTATGCTTTCAATGCAATTCCAGTCTGCCTCCTGAAATCGGTTTCCTGCAATTCTGCCCTGCTTTCAAGTCCTCTTGGCAGCCTTACTTCAGTATATTTTTGGACGATAGCTGTCATTTATAACTCTGCAGGTTTGTGAATTACAGTGCCCCTGAGCTCCTTTCTTCAACTCGCTTTCTTTTGAGCTGGCCGCAACACCGCAGGATGGCTTCAGGCCCTAATCTGGTTCCGGCACGGCACGCTGAGCCTTTGGTTAATTCCTCTTCCTGGTGGGAAATGAGAGTTAAATTTGCCCGTCCAGACACCTTCCAGCTAGTCTCTCATTGGTTCTCGCTATTCCTGTTCATCTTCCGCAGAAATTGCAAACTGGGCCAAACAGGAGGTTAAAGGGACTGACTCTCCAAGTCGGGAGGGTGTTAGTAAAGCGTCTGGAATGTTGCACCCGAGTACCAGGGTACGAAAACTGAGACATATTTGAACACGTCTCCCGATCACATGGTTGATCATACTCTAGGTTCCACATGCATGTTTTAGCTGAAGGAAGAATACCTTAAACCTGGGTAGTTGAAACCCGTGGAATGAGTACCATGCGATATGACTTCAAAGGGTCTTCATTTGCTCACCGAACCTCTCCAATCCTATCACTGCTGCGTTTATGCCCCTGTACACATGCTTGATTCTCTTTCGGAGACATAGCAATCCATAGGTTTTAAGATACTTACTAGTCAGGTACATTCTTAGGCATTTAATATGCGGTGTTGAGTCCATTTCGTTGAGCAAGGAGTAGCTCTTGTCTATTCCATATTTGGCTTAAGGAACTTTATCTGTGCTCATTTCAATCTCTGGTTTTATGCAGCACCCAAACTCACCTTTCCCCTTAAGCAAGCATAAGTTGGTTTTCTAAATTTGAGACCCTGTTCTGTTCTGTAATTCAGTTCCTGTGTAGCCAAGTTTACATTCCGTGTATTACAGATATCTTATGATGTTTCTTTTTCTGTGTGACTTATTTCAGTTAGAATCATCATACCTGAATCCACTCATTGTGCTGCTAAGGGCCTGATGACATAGATTTCATTGCTGAGTGATATTGCTTTGTAAGTAAATACCACAACTTCTTTATCCATTTTTCACTTTCTGCGATGTTGAACTTGTACGGTAAACGAGGTTCTTGTAAACAGAGGCGTCCCAAACTTTGGGGTGGCTGTGTCTTTTTGATTTTAATTTCCCTAAGCTATAGGACCATAAGTGGAAGTGCCCTAGGCTCTGTTGCTTTGTTTTTTAGATGTTTCAGGAAACACCATACACTTCTCCCGAGTGTCTGTTGGCAATTTACATCCCGCCCATCAGCATAACAAGGCTCCCAGTTCTCCATGGCCTGTCCTGCCTTTCTGGATTTTACACTTTTTTCAGATGGCCCTTTTGACCGGGGGGAAGTGAGACTTCATTGTAGTGCAGATTTCCTTTGCAAGCTTGCTTGGTTGGCCAAAAAGGGCGTATGCGTTTTTTCCTGAATATATTCAGGAAAAAACGCATACGCCCTTTTTGGCCAAGTGCATCATGGTGGACGTTCTGCCTCTTTTCCTATGCTTTCAATGCAATTCCAGTCTGCCTCCTGAAATCGGTTTCCTGCAATTCTGCCCCGCTTTCAAGTCCTCTTGGCAGCCTTACTTCAGTATATTTTTGGACGATAGCTGTCATTTATAACTCTGCAGGTTTGTGAATTACAGTGCCCCTGAGCTCCTTTCTTCAACTCGCTTTCTTTTGAGCTGGCCGCAACACCGCAGGATGGCTTCAGGCCCTAATCTGGTTCCGGCACGGCACGCTGAGCCTTTGGTTAATTCCTCTTCCTGGTGGGAAATGAGAGTTAAATTTGCCCGTCCAGACACCTTCCAGCTAGTCTCTCATTGGTTCTCGCTATTCCTGTTCATCTTCCGCAGAAATTGCAAACTGGGCCAAACAGGAGGTTAAAGGGACTGACTCTCCAAGGCGGGAGGGTGTTAGTAAAGCGTCTGGAATGTTGCACCCGAGTACCAGGGTACGAAAACTGAGACATATTTGAACACGTCTCCCGATCACATGGTTGATCATACTCTAGGTTCCACATGCATGTTTTAGCTGAAGGAAGAATACCTTAAACCTGGGTAGTTGAAACCCGTGGAATGGGTACCATGCGATATGACTTCAAAGGGTCTTCATTTGCTCACCGAACCTCTCCAATCCTATCACTGCTGCGTTTATGCCCCTGTACACATGCTTGATTCTCTTTCGGAGACATAGCAATCCATAGGTTTTAAGATACTTACTAGTCAGGTACATTCTTAGGCATTTAATATGCGGTGTTGAGTCCATTTCGTTGAGCAAGGAGTAGCTCTTGTCTATTCCATATTTGGCTTAAGGAACTTTATCTGTGCTCATTTCAATCTCTGGTTTTATGCAGCACCCCAACTCACCTTTCCCCTTAAGCAAGCATAAGTTGGTTTTCTAAATTTGAGACCCTGTTCTGTTCTGTAATTCAGTTCTTGTGTAGCCAAGTTTACATTCCGTGTATTACTGATATCTTATGATGTTTCTTTTTCTGTGTGACTTATTTCAGTTAGAATCATCATACCTGAATCCACTCATTGTGCTGCTAAGGGCCTGATGACATAGATTTCATTGCTGAGTGATATTGCTTTGTAAGTAAATACCACAACTTCTTTATCCATTTTTCACTTTCTGCGATGTTGAACTTGTACGGTAAACGAGGTTCTTGTAAACAGAGGCGTCCCAAACTTTGGGGTGGCTGTGTCTTTTTGATTTTAATTTCCCTAAGCTATAGGACCATAAGTGGAAGTGCCCTAGGCTCTGTTGCTTTGTTTTTTAGATGTTTCAGGAAACACCATACACTTCTCCCGAGTGTCTGTTGGCAATTTACATCCCGCCCATCAGCATAACAAGGCTCCCAGTTCTCCATGGCCTGTCCTGCCTTTCTGGATTTTACACTTTTTTCAGATGGCCCTTTTGACCGGGGGGAAGTGAGACTTCATTGTAGTGCAGATTTCCTTTGCAAGCTTGCTTGGTTGGCCAAAAAGGGCGTATGCGTTTTTTCCTGAATATATTCAGGAAAAAACGCATACGCCCTTTTTGGCCAAGTGCATCATTGTGGACGTTCTGCCTCTTTTCCTATGCTTTCAATGCAATTCCAGTCTGCCTCCTGAAATCGGTTTCCTGCAATTCTGCCCCGCTTTCAAGTCCTCTTGGCAGCCTTACTTCAGTATATTTTTGGACGATAGCTGTCATTTATAACTCTGCAGGTTTGTGAATTACAGTGCCCCTGAGCTCCTTTCTTCAACTCGCTTTCTTTTGAGCTGGCCGCAACACCGCAGGATGGCTTCAGGCCCTAATCTGGTTCCGGCACGGCACGCTGAGCCTTTGGTTAATTCCTCTTCCTGGTGGGAAATGAGAGTTAAATTTGCCCGTCCAGACACCTTCCAGCTAGTCTCTCATTGGTTCTCGCTATTCCTGTTCATCTTCCGCAGAAATTGCAAACTGGGCCAAACAGGAGGTTAAAGGGACTGACTCTCCAAGTCGGGAGGGTGTTAGTAAAGCGTCTGGAATGTTGCACCCGAGTACCAGGGTACGAAAACTGAGACATATTTGAACACGTCTCCCGATCACATGGTTGATCATACTCTAGGTTCCACATGCATGTTTTAGCTGAAGGAAGAATACCTTAAACCTGGGTAGTTGAAACCCGTGGAATGGGTACCATGCAATATGACTTCAAAGGGTCTTCATTTGCTCACCGAACCTCTCCAATCCTATCACTGCTGCGTTTATGCCCCTGTACACATGCTTGATTCTCTTTCGGAGACATAGCAATCCATAGGTTTTAAGATACTTACTAGTCAGGTACATTCTTAGGCATTTAATATGCGGTGTTGAGTCCATTTCGTTGAGCAAGGAGTAGCTCTTGTCTATTCCATATTTGGCTTAAGGAACTTTATCTGTGCTCATTTCAATCTCTGGTTTTATGCAGCACCCCAACTCACCTTTCCCCTTAAGCAAGCATAAGTTGGTTTTCTAAATTTGAGACCCTGTTCTGTTCTGTAATTCAGTTCCTGTGTAGCCAAGTTTACATTCCGTGTATTACTGATATCTTATGATGTTTCTTTTTCTGTGTGACTTATTTCAGTTAGAATCATCATACCTGAATCCACTCATTGTGCTGCTAAGGGCCTGATGACATAGATTTCATTGCTGAGTGATATTGATTTGTAAGTAAATACCACAACTTCTTTATCCATTTTTCACTTTCTGCGATGTTGAACTTGTACGGTAAACGAGGTTCTTGTAAACAGAGGCGTCCCAAACTTTGGGGTGGCTGTGTCTTTTTGATTTTAATTTCCCTAAGCTATAGGACCATAAGTGGAAGTGCCCTAGGCTCTGTTGCTTTGTTTTTTAGATGTTTCAGGAAACACCATACACTTCTCCCGAGTGTCTGTTGGCAATTTACATCCCGCCCATCAGCATAACAAGGCTCCCAGTTCTCCATGGCCTGTCCTGCCTTTCTGGATTTTACACTTTTTTCAGATGGCCCTTTTGACCGGGGGGAAGTGAGACTTCATTGTAGTGCAGATTTCCTTTGCAAGCTTGCTTGGTTGGCCAAAAAGGGCGTATGCGTTTTTTCCTGAATATATTCAGGAAAAAACGCATACGCCCTTTTTGGCCAAGTGCATCATGGTGGACGTTCTGCCTCTTTTCCTATGCTTTCAATGCAATTCCAGTCTGCCTCCTGAAATCGGTTTCCTGCAATTCTGCCCCGCTTTCAAGTCCTCTTGGCAGCCTTACTTCAGTATATTTTTGGACGATAGCTGTCATTTATAACTCTGCAGGTTTGTGAATTACAGTGCCCCTGAGCTCCTTTCTTCAACTCGCTTTCTTTTGAGCTGGCCGCAACACCGCAGGATGGCTTCAGGCCCTAATCTGGTTCCGGCACGGCACGCTGAGCCTTTGGTTAATTCCTCTTCCTGGTGGGAAATGAGAGTTAAATTTGCCCGTCCAGACACCTCCAGCTAGTCTCTCATTGGTTCTCGCTATTCCTGTTCATCTTCCGCAGAAATTGCAAACTGGGCCAAACAGGAGGTTAAAGGGACTGACTCTCCAAGTCGGGAGGGTGTTAGTAAAGCGTCTGGAATGTTGCACCCGAGTACCAGGGTACGAAAACTGAGACATATTTGAACACGTCTCCCGATCACATGGTTGATCATACTCTAGGTTCCACATGCATGTTTTAGCTGAAGGAAGAATACCTTAAACCTGGGTAGTTGAAACCCGTGGAATGGGTACCATGCAATATGACTTCAAAGGGTCTTCATTTGCTCACCGAACCTCTCCAATCCTATCACTGCTGCGTTTATGCCCCTGTACACATGCTTGATTCTCTTTCGGAGACATAGCAATCCATAGGTTTTAAGATACTTACTAGTCAGGTACATTCTTAGGCATTTAATATGCGGTGTTGAGTCCATTTCGTTGAGCAAGGAGTAGCTCTTGTCTATTCCATATTTGGCTTAAGGAACTTTATCTGTGCTCATTTCAATCTCTGGTTTTATGCAGCACCCCAACTCACCTTTCCCCTTAAGCAAGCATAAGTTGGTTTTCTAAATTTGAGACCCTGTTCTGTTCTGTAATTCAGTTCCTGTGTAGCCAAGTTTACATTCCGTGTATTACTGATATCTTATGATGTTTCTTTTTCTGTGTGACTTATTTCAGTTAGAATCATCATACCTGAATCCACTCATTGTGCTGCTAAGGGCCTGATGACATAGATTTCATTGCTGAGTGATATTGCTTTGTAAGTAAATACCACAACTTCTTTATCCATTTTTCACTTTCTGCGATGTTGAACTTGTACGCTAAACGAGGTTCTTGTAAACAGAGGCGTCCCAAACTTTGGGGTGGCTGTGTCTTTTTGATTTTAATTTCCCTAAGCTATAGGACCATAAGTGGAAGTGCCCTAGGCTCTGTTGCTTTGTTTTTTAGATGTTTCAGGAAACACCATACACTTCTCCCGAGTGTCTGTTGGCAATTTACATCCCGCCCATCAGCATAACAAGGCTCCCAGTTCTCCATGGCCTGTCCTGCCTTTCTGGATTTTACACTTTTTTCAGATGGCCCTTTTGACCGGGGGGAAGTGAGACTTCATTGTAGTGCAGATTTCCTTTGCAAGCTTGCTTGGTTGGCCAAAAAGGGCGTATGCGTTTTTTCCTGAATATATTCAGGAAAAAACGCATACGCCCTTTTTGGCCAAGTGCATCATTGTGGACGTTCTGCCTCTTTTCCTATGCTTTCAATGCAATTCCAGTCTACCTCCTGAAATCGGTTTCCTGCAATTCTGCCCCGCTTTCAAGTCCTCTTGGCAGCCTTACTTCAGTATATTTTTGGACGATAGCTGTCATTTATAACTCTGCAGGTTTGTGAATTACAGTGCCCCTGAGCTCCTTTCTTCAACTCGCTTTCTTTTGAGCTGGCCGCAACACCGCAGGATGGCTTCAGGCCCTAATCTGGTTCCGGCACGGCACGCTGAGCCTTTGGTTAATTCCTCTTCCTGGTGGGAAATGAGAGTTAAATTTGCCCGTCCAGACACCTCCAGCTAGTCTCTCATTGGTTCTCGCTATTCCTGTTCATCTTCCGCAGAAATTGCAAACTGGGCCAAACAGGAGGTTAAAGGGACTGACTCTCCAAGTCGGGAGGGTGTTAGTAAAGCGTCTGGAATGTTGCACCCGAGTACCAGGGTACGAAAACTGAGACATATTTGAACACGTCTCCCGATCACATGGTTGATCATACTCTAGGTTCCACATGCATGTTTTAGCTGAAGGAAGAATACCTTAAACCTGGGTAGTTGAAACCCGTGGAATGGGTACCATGCAATATGACTTCAGAGGGTCTTCATTTGCTCACCGAACCTCTCCAATCCTATCACTGCTGCGTTTATGCCCCTGTACACATGCTTGATTCTCTTTCGGAGACATAGCAATCCATAGGTTTTAAGATACTTACTAGTCAGGTACATTCTTAGGCATTTAATATGCGGTGTTGAGTCCATTTCGTTGAGCAAGGAGTAGCTCTTGTCTATTCCATATTTGGCTTAAGGAACTTTATCTGTGCTCATTTCAATCTCTGGTTTTATGCAGCACCCCAACTCACCTTTCCCCTTAAGCAAGCATAAGTTGGTTTTCTAAATTTGAGACCCTGTTCTGTTCTGTAATTCAGTTCCTGTGTAGCCAAGTTTACATTCCGTGTATTACTGATATCTTATGATGTTTCTTTTTCTGTGTGACTTATTTCAGTTAGAATCATCATACCTGAATCCACTCATTGTGCTGCTAAGGGCCTGATGACATAGATTTCATTGCTGAGTGATATTGCTTTGTAAGTAAATACCACAACTTCTTTATCCATTTTTCACTTTCTGCGATGTTGAACTTGTACTGTAAATGAGGTTCTTGTAAACAGAGGCGTCCCAAACTTTGGGGTGGCTGTGTCTTTTTGATTTTAATTTCCCTAAGCTATAGGACCATAAGTGGAAGTGCCCTAGGCTCTGTTGCTTTGTTTTTTAGATGTTTCAGGAAACACCATACACTTCTCCCGAGTGTCTGTTGGCAATTTACATCCCGCCCATCAGCATAACAAGGCTCCCAGTTCTCCATGGCCTGTCCTGCCTTTCTGGATTTTACACTTTTTTCAGATGGCCCTTTTGACCGGGGGGAAGTGAGACTTCATTGTAGTGCAGATTTCCTTTGCAAGCTTGCTTGGTTGGCCAAAAAGGGCGTATGCGTTTTTTCCTGAATATATTCAGGAAAAAACGCATACGCCCTTTTTGGCCAAGTGCATCATTGTGGACGTTCTGCCTCTTTTCCTATGCTTTCACTGCAATTCCAGTCTACCTCCTGAAATCGGTTTCCTGCAATTCTGCCCCGCTTTCAAGTCCTCTTGGCAGCCTTACTTCAGTATATTTTTGGACGATAGCTGTCATTTATAACTCTGCAGGTTTGTGAATTACAGTGCCCCTGAGCTCCTTTCTTCAACTCGCTTTCTTTTGAGCTGGCCGCAACACCGCAGGATGGCTTCAGGCCCTAATCTGGTTCCGGCACGGCACGCTGAGCCTTTGGTTAATTCCTCTTCCTGGTGGGAAATGAGAGTTAAATTTGCCCGTCCAGACACCTCCAGCTAGTCTCTCATTGGTTCTCGCTATTCCTGTTCATCTTCCGCAGAAATTGCAAACTGGGCCAAACAGGAGGTTAAAGGGACTGACTCTCCAAGTCGGGAGGGTGTTAGTAAAGCGTCTGGAATGTTGCACCCGAGTACCAGGGTACGAAAACTGAGACATATTTGAACACGTCTCCCGATCACATGGTTGATCATACTCTAGGTTCCACATGCATGTTTTAGCTGAAGGAAGAATACCTTAAACCTGGGTAGTTGAAACCCGTGGAATGGGTACCATGCAATATGACTTCAAAGGGTCTTCATTTGCTCACCGAACCTCTCCAATCCTATCACTGCTGCGTTTATGCCCCTGTACACATGCTTGATTCTCTTTCGGAGACATAGCAATCCATAGGTTTTAAGATACTTACTAGTCAGGTACATTCTTAGGCGTTTAATATGCGGTGTTGAGTCCATTTCGTTGAGCAAGGAGTAGCTCTTGTCTATTCCATATTTGGCTTAAGGAACTTTATCTGTGCTCATTTCAATCTCTGGTTTTATGCAGCACCCCAACTCACCTTTACCCTTAAGCAAGCATAAGTTGGTTTTCTAAATTTGAGACCCTGTTCTGTTCTGTAATTCAGTTCCTGTGTAGCCAAGTTTACATTCCGTGTATTACTGATATCTTATGATGTTTCTTTTTCTGTGTGACTTATTTCAGTTAGAATCATCATACCTGAATCCACTCATTGTGCTGCTAAGGGCCTGATGACCTAGATTTCATTGCTGAGTGATATTGCTTTGTAAGTAAATACCACAACTTCTTTATCCATTTTTCACTTTCTGCGATGTT
Organism: Pseudorca crassidens; assembly: GCF_039906515.1. NCBI lineage: Eukaryota > Metazoa > Chordata > Mammalia > Artiodactyla > Delphinidae > Pseudorca > Pseudorca crassidens. Next base: position 41,043 of record NW_027136188.1, on the reverse strand, counting down.
GAACTTGTACGGTAAACGAGGTTCTTGTAAACAGAGGCGTCCCAAACTTTGGGGTGGCTGTGTCTTTTTGATTTTAATTTCCCTAAGCTATAGGACCATAAGTGGAAGTGCCCTAGGCTCTGTTGCTTTGTTTTTTAGGTGTTTCAGGAAACACCATACACTTCTCCCGAGTGTCTGTTGGCAATTTACATCCCGCCCATCAGCATAACAAGGCTCCCAGTTCTCCATGGACTGTCCTGCCTTTCTGGATTTTACACTTTTTTCAGATGGCCCTTTTGACCGGGGGGAAGTGAGACTTCATTGTAGTGCAGATTTCCTTTGCAAGCTTGCTTGGTTGGCCAAAAAGGGCGTATGCGTTTTTTCCTGAATATATTCAGGAAAAAACGCATACACCCTTTTTGGCCAAGTGCATCATTGTGGACGTTCTGCCTCTTTTCCTATGCTTTCAATGCAATTCCAGTCTACCTCCTGAAATCGGTTTCCTGCAATTCTGCCCCGCTTTCAAGTCCTCTTGGCAGCCTTACTTCAGTATATTTTTGGACGATAGCTGTCATTTATAACTCTGCAGGTTTGTGAATTACAGTGCCCCTGAGCTCCTTTCTTCAACTCGCTTTCTTTTGAGCTGGCCGCAACACCGCAGGATGGCTTCAGGCCCTAATCTGGTTCCGGCACGGCACGCTGAGCCTTTGGTTAATTCCTCTTCCTGGTGGGAAATGAGAGTTAAATTTGCCCGTCCAGACACCTCCAGCTAGTCTCTCATTGGTTCTCGCTATTCCTGTTCATCTTCCGCAGAAATTGCAAACTGGGCCAAACAGGAGGTTAAAGGGACTGACTCTCCAAGTCGGGAGGGTGTTAGTAAAGCGTCTGGAATGTTGCACCCGAGTACCAGGGTACGAAAACTGAGACATATTTGAACACGTCTCCCGATCACATGGTTGATCATACTCTAGGTTCCACATGCATGTTTTAGCTGAAGGAAGAATACCTTAAACCTGGGTAGTTGAAACCCGTGGAATGGGTACCATGCAATATGACTTCAAAGGGTCTTCATTTGCTCACCGAACCTCTCCAATCCTATCACTGCTGCGTTTATGCCCCTGTACACATGCTTGATTCTCTTTCGGAGACATAGCAATCCATAGGTTTTAAGATACTTACTAGTCAGGTACATTCTTAGGCGTTTAATATGCGGTGTTGAGTCCATTTCGTTGAGCAAGGAGTAGCTCTTGTCTATTCCATATTTGGCTTAAGGAACTTTATCTGTGCTCATTTCAATCTCTGGTTTTATGCAGCACCCCAACTCACCTTTCCCCTTAAGCAAGCATAAGTTGGTTTTCTAAATTTGAGACCCTGTTCTGTTCTGTAATTCAGTTCCTGTGTAGCCAAGTTTACATTCCGTGTATTACAGATATCTTATGATGTTTCTTTTTCTGTGTGACTTATTTCAGTTAGAATCATCATACCTGAATCCACTCATTGTGCTGCTAAGGGCCTGATGACCTAGATTTCATTGCTGAGTGATATTGCTTTGTAAGTAAATACCACAACTTCTTTATCCATTTTTCACTTTCTGCGATGTTGAACTTGTACGGTAAACGAGGTTCTTGTAAACAGAGGCGTCCCAAACTTTGGGGTGGCTGTGTCTTTTTGATTTTAATTTCCCTAAGCTATAGGACCATAAGTGGAAGTGCCCTAGGCTCTGTTGCTTTGTTTTTTAGATGTTTCAGGAAACACCATACACTTCTCCCGAGTGTCTGTTGGCAATTTACATCCCGCCCATCAGCATAACAAGGCTCCCAGTTCTCCATGGCCTGTCCTGCCTTTCTGGATTTTACACTTTTTTCAGATGGCCCTTTTGACCGGGGGGAAGTGAGACTTCATTGTAGTGCAGATTTCCTTTGCAAGCTTGCTTGGTTGGCCAAAAAGGGCGTATGCGTTTTTTCCTGAATATATTCAGGAAAAAACGCATACGCCCTTTTTGGCCAAGTGCATCATTGTGGACGTTCTGCCTCTTTTCCTATGCTTTCAATGCAATTCCAGTCTACCTCCTGAAATCGGTTTCCTGCAATTCTGCCCCGCTTTCAAGTCCTCTTGGCAGCCTTACTTCAGTATATTTTTGGACGATAGCTGTCATTTATAACTCTGCAGGTTTGTGAATTACAGTGCCCCTGAGCTCCTTTCTTCAACTCGCTTTCTTTTGAGCTGGCCGCAACACCGCAGGATGGCTTCAGGCCCTAATCTGGTTCCGGCACGGCACGCTGAGCCTTTGGTTAATTCCTCTTCCTGGTGGGAAATGAGAGTTAAATTTGCCCGTCCAGACACCTCCAGCTAGTCTCTCATTGGTTCTCGCTATTCCTGTTCATCTTCCGCAGAAATTGCAAACTGGGCCAAACAGGAGGTTAAAGGGACTGACTCTCCAAGTCGGGAGGGTGTTAGTAAAGCGTCTGGAATGTTGCACCCGAGTACCAGGGTACGAAAACTGAGACATATTTGAACACGTCTCCCGATCACATGGTTGATCATACTCTAGGTTCCACATGCATGTTTTAGCTGAAGGAAGAATACCTTAAACCTGGGTAGTTGAAACCCGTGGAATGGGTACCATGCAATATGACTTCAAAGGGTCTTCATTTGCTCACCGAACCTCTCCAATCCTATCACTGCTGCGTTTATGCCCCTGTACACATGCTTGATTCTCTTTCGGAGACATAGCAATCCATAGGTTTTAAGATACTTACTAGTCAGGTACATTCTTAGGCATTTAATATGCGGTGTTGAGTCCATTTCGTTGAGCAAGGAGTAGCTCTTGTCTATTCCATATTTGGCTTAAGGAACTTTATCTGTGCTCATTTCAATCTCTGGTTTTATGCAGCACCCCAACTCACCTTTCCCCTTAAGCAAGCATAAGTTGGTTTTCTAAATTTGAGACCCTGTTCTGTTCTGTAATTCAGTTCCTGTGTAGCCAAGTTTACATTCCGTGTATTACAGATATCTTATGATGTTTCTTTTTCTGTGTGACTTATTTCAGTTAGAATCATCATACCTGAATCCACTCATTGTGCTGCTAAGGGCCTGATGACATAGATTTCATTGCTGAGTGATATTGCTTTGTAAGTAAATACCACAACTTCTTTATCCATTTTTCACTTTCTGCGATGTTGAACTTGTACGGTAAACGAGGTTCTTGTAAACAGAGGCGTCCCAAACTTTGGGGTGGCTGTGTCTTTTTGATTTTAATTTCCCTAAGCTATAGGACCATAAGTGGAAGTGCCCTAGGCTCTGTTGCTTTGTTTTTTAGATGTTTCAGGAAACACCATACACTTCTCCTGAGTGTCTGTTGGCAATTTACATCCCGCCCATCAGCATAACAAGGCTCCCAGTTCTCCATGGCCTGTCCTGCCTTTCTGGATTTTACACTTTTTTCAGATGGCCCTTTTGACCGGGGAGAAGTGAGACTTCATTGTAGTGCAGATTTCCTTTGCAAGCTTGCTTGGTTGGCCAAAAAGGGCGTATGCGTTTTATCCTGAATATATTCAGGAAAAAACGCATACGCCCTTTTTGGCCAAGTGCATCATGGTGGACGTTCTGCCTCTTTTCCTATGCTTTCAATGCAATTCCAGTCTGCCTCCTGAAATCGGTTTCCTGCAATTCTGCCCCGCTTTCAAGTCCTCTTGGCAGCCTTACTTCAGTATATTTTTGGACGATAGCTGTCATTTATAACTCTGCAGGTTTGTGAATTACAGTGCCCCTGAGCTCCTTTCTTCAACTCGCTTTCTTTTGAGCTGGCCGCAACACCGCAGGATGGCTTCAGGCCCTAATCTGGTTCCGGCACGGCACGCTGAGCCTTTGGTTAATTCCTCTTCCTGGTGGGAAATGAGAGTTAAATTTGCCCGTCCAGACACCTTCCAGCTAGTCTCTCATTGGTTCTCGCTATTCCTGTTCATCTTCCGCAGAAATTGCAAACTGGGCCAAACAGGAGGTTAAAGGGACTGACTCTCCAAGTCGGGAGGATGTTAGTAAAGCGTCTGGAATGTTGCACCCGAGTACCAGGGTACGAAAACTGAGACATATTTGAACACGTCTCCCGATCACATGGTTGATCATACTCTAGGTTCCACATGCATGTTTTAGCTGAAGGAAGAATACCTTAAACCTGGGTAGTTGAAACCCGTGGAATGGGTACCATGCAATATGACTTCAAAGGGTCTTCATTTGCTCACCGAACCTCTCCAATCCTATCACTGCTGCGTTTATGCCCCTGTACACATGCTTGATTCTCTTTCGGAGACATAGCAATCCATAGGTTTTAAGATACTTACTAGTCAGGTACATTCTTAGGCATTTAATATGCGGTGTTGAGTCCATTTCGTTGAGCAAGGAGTAGCTCTTGTCTATTCCATATTTGGCTTAAGGAACTTTATCTGTGCTCATTTCAATCTCTGGTTTTATGCAGCACCCCAACTCACCTTTCCCCTTAAGCAAGCATAAGTTGGTTTTCTAAATTTGAGACCCTGTTCTGTTCTGTAATTCAGTTCCTGTGTAGCCAAGTTTACATTCCGTGTATTACAGATATCTTATGATGTTTCTTTTTCTGTGTGACTTATTTCAGTTAGAATCATCATACCTGAATCCACTCATTGTGCTGCTAAGGGCCTGATGACATAGATTTCATTGCTGAGTGATATTGCTTTGTAAGTAAATACCACAACTTCTTTATCCATTTTTCACTTTCTGCGATGTTGAACTTGTACGGTAAACGAGGTTCTTGTAAACAGAGGCGTCCCAAACTTTGGGGTGGCTGTGTCTTTTTGATTTTAATTTCCCTAAGCTATAGGACCATAAGTGGAAGTGCCCTAGGCTCTGTTGCTTTGTTTTTTAGATGTTTCAGGAAACACCATACACTTCTCCCGAGTGTCTGTTGGCAATTTACATCCCGCCCATCAGCATAACAAGGCTCCCAGTTCTCGATGGCCTGTCCTGCCTTTCTGGATTTTACACTTTTTTCAGATGGCCCTTTTGACCGGGGGGAAGTGAGACTTCATTGTAGTGCAGATTTCCTTTGCAAGCTTGCTTGGTTGGCCAAAAAGGGCGTATGCGTTTTTTCCTGAATATATTCAGGAAAAAACGCATACGCCCTTTTTGGCCAAGTGCATCATGGTGGACGTTCTGCCTCTTTTCCTATGCTTTCAATGCAATTCCAGTCTGCCTCCTGAAATCGGTTTCCTGCAATTCTGCCCCGCTTTCAAGTCCTCTTGGCAGCCTTACTTCAGTATATTTTTGGACGATAGCTGTCATTTATAACTCTGCAGGTTTGTGAATTACAGTGCCCCTGAGCTCCTTTCTTCAACTCGCTTTCTTTTGAGCTGGCCGCAACACCGCAGGATGGCTTCAGGCCCTAATCTGGTTCCGGCACGGCACGCTGAGCCTTTGGTTAATTCCTCTTCCTGGTGGGAAATGAGAGTTAAATTTGCCCGTCCAGACACCTCCAGCTAGTCTCTCATTGGTTCTCGCTATTCCTGTTCATCTTCCGCAGAAATTGCAAACTGGGCCAAACAGGAGGTTAAAGGGACTGACTCTCCAAGTCGGGAGGGTGTTAGTAAAACGTCTGGAATGTTGCACCCGAGTACCAGGGTACGAAAACTGAGACATATTTGAACACGTCTCCCGATCACATGGTTGATCATACTCTAGGTTCCACATGCATGTTTTAGCTGAAGGAAGAATACCTTAAACCTGGGTAGTTGAAACCCGTGGAATGGGTACCATGCAATATGACTTCAAAGGGTCTTCATTTGCTCACCGAACCTCTCCAATCCTATCACTGCTGCGTTTATGCCCCTGTACACATGCTTGATTCTCTTTCGGAGACATAGCAATCCATAGGTTTTAAGATACTTACTAGTCAGGTACATTCTTAGGCATTTAATATGCGGTGTTGAGTCCATTTCGTTGAGCAAGGAGTAGCTCTTGTCTATTCCATATTTGGCTTAAGGAACTTTATCTGTGCTCATTTCAATCTCTGGTTTTATGCAGCACCCCAACTCACCTTTCCCCTTAAGCAAGCATAAGTTGGTTTTCTAAATTTGAGACCCTGTTCTGTTCTGTAATTCAGTTCCTGTGTAGCCAAGTTTACATTCCGTGTATTACTGATATCTTATGATGTTTCTTTTTCTGTGTGACTTATTTCAGTTAGAATCATCATACCTGAATCCACTCATTGTGCTGCTAAGGGCCTGATGACATAGATTTCATTGCTGAGTGATATTGCTTTGTAAGTAAATACCACAACTTCTTTATCCATTTTTCACTTTCTGCGATGTTGAACTTGTACGGTAAACGAGGTTCTTGTAAACAGAGGCGTCCCAAACTTTGGGGTGGCTGTGTCTTTTTGATTTTAATTTCCCTAAGCTATAGGACCATAAGTGGAAGTGCCCTAGGCTCTGTTGCTTTGTTTTTTAGATGTTTCAGGAAACACCATACACTTCTCCCGAGTGTCTGTTGGCAATTTACATCCCGCCCATCAGCATAACAAGGCTCCCAGTTCTCCATGGCCTGTCCTGCCTTTCTGGATTTTACACTTTTTTCAGATGGCCCTTTTGACCGGGGGGAAGTGAGACTTCATTGTAGTGCAGATTTCCTTTGCAAGCTTGCTTGGTTGGCCAAAAAGGGCGTATGCGTTTTATCCTGAATATATTCAGGAAAAAACGCATACGCCCTTTTTGGCCAAGTGCATCATGGTGGACGTTCTGCCTCTTTTCCTATGCTTTCAATGCAATTCCAGTCTGCCTCCTGAAATCGGTTTCCTGCAATTCTGCCCCGCTTTCAAGTCCTCTTGGCAGCCTTACTTCAGTATATTTTTGGACGATAGCTGTCATTTATAACTCTGCAGGTTTGTGAATTACAGTGCCCCTGAGCTCCTTTCTTCAACTCGCTTTCTTTTGAGCTGGCCGCAACACCGCAGGATGGCTTCAGGCCCTAATCTGGTTCCGGCACGGCACGCTGAGCCTTTGGTTAATTCCTCTTCCTGGTGGGAAATGAGAGTTAAATTTGCCCGTCCAGACACCTTCCAGCTAGTCTCTCATTGGTTCTCGCTATTCCTGTTCATCTTCCGCAGAAATTGCAAACTGGGCCAAACAGGAGGTTAAAGGGACTGACTCTCCAAGTCGGGAGGATGTTAGTAAAGCGTCTGGAATGTTGCACCCGAGTACCAGGGTACGAAAACTGAGACATATTTGAACACGTCTCCCGATCACATGGTTGATCATACTCTAGGTTCCACATGCATGTTTTAGCTGAAGGAAGAATACCTTAAACCTGGGTAGTTGAAACCCGTGGAATGGGTACCATGCAATATGACTTCAAAGGGTCTTCATTTGCTCACCGAACCTCTCCAATCCTATCACTGCTGCGTTTATGCCCCTGTACACATGCTTGATTCTCTTTCGGAGACATAGCAATCCATAGGTTTTAAGATACTTACTAGTCAGGTACATTCTTAGGCATTTAATATGCGGTGTTGAGTCCATTTCGTTGAGCAAGGAGTAGCTCTTGTCTATTCCATATTTGGCTTAAGGAACTTTATCTGTGCTCATTTCAATCTCTGGTTTTATGCAGCACCCCAACTCACCTTTCCCCTTAAGCAAGCATAAGTTGGTTTTCTAAATTTGAGACCCTGTTCTGTTCTGTAATTCAGTTCCTGTGTAGCCAAGTTTACATTCCATGTATTACTGATATCTTATGATGTTTCTTTTTCTGTGTGACTTATTTCAGTTAGAATCATCATACCTGAATCCACTCATTGTGCTGCTAAGGGCCTGATGACATAGATTTCATTGCTGAGTGATATTGCTTTGTAAGTAAATACCACAACTTCTTTATCCATTTTTCACTTTCTGCGATGTTGAACTTGTACGGTAAACGAGGTTCTTGTAAACAGAGGCGTCCCAAACTTTGGGGTGGCTGTGTCTTTTTGATTTTAATTTCCCTAAGCTATAGGACCATAAGTGGAAGTGCCCTAGGCTCTGTTGCTTTGTTTTTTAGATGTTTCAGGAAACACCATACACTTCTCCCGAGTGTCTGTTGGCAATTTACATCCCGCCCATCAGCATAACAAGGCTCCCAGTTCTCCATGGCCTGTCCTGCCTTTCTGGATTTTACACTTTTTTCAGATGGCCCTTTTGACCGGGGGGAAGTGAGACTTCATTGTAGTGCAGATTTCCTTTGCAAGCTTGCTTGGTTGGCCAAAAAGGGCGTATGCGTTTTTTCCTGAATATATTCAGGAAAAAACGCATACGCCCTTTTTGGCCAAGTGCATCATGGTGGACGTTCTGCCTCTTTTCCTATGCTTTCAATGCAATTCCAGTCTGCCTCCTGAAATCGGTTTCCTGCAATTCTGCCCCGCTTTCAAGTCCTCTTGGCAGCCTTACTTCAGTATATTTTTGGACGATAGCTGTCATTTATAACTCTGCAGGTTTGTGAATTACAGTGCCCCTGAGCTCCTTTCTTCAACTCGCTTTCTTTTGAGCTGGCCGCAACACCGCAGGATGGCTTCAGGCCCTAATCTGGTTCCGGCACGGCACGCTGAGCCTTTGGTTAATTCCTCTTCCTGGTGGGAAATGAGAGTTAAATTTGCCCGTCCAGACACCTTCCAGCTAGTCTCTCATTGGTTCTCGCTATTCCTGTTCATCTTCCGCAGAAATTGCAAACTGGGCCAAACAGGAGGTTAAAGGGACTGACTCTCCAAGTCGGGAGGGTGTTAGTAAAACGTCTGGAATGTTGCACCCGAGTACCAGGGTACGAAAACTGAGACATATTTGAACACATCTCCCGATCACATGGTTGATCATACTCTAGGTTCCACATGCATGTTTTAGCTGAAGGAAGAATACCTTAAACCTGGGTAGTTGAAACCCGTGGAATGGGTACCATGCAATATGACTTCAAAGGGTCTTCATTTGCTCACCGAACCTCTCCAATCCTATCACTGCTGCGTTTATGCCCCTGTACACATGCTTGATTCTCTTTCGGAGACATAGCAATCCATAGGTTTTAAGATACTTACTAGTCAGGTACATTCTTAGGCATTTAATATGCGGTGTTGAGTCCATTTCGTTGAGCAAGGAGTAGCTCTTGTCTATTCCATATTTGGCTTAAGGAACTTTATCTGTGCTCATTTCAATCTCTGGTTTTATGCAGCACCCCAACTCACCTTTCCCCTTAAGCAAGCATAAGTTGGTTTTCTAAATTTGAGACCCTGTTCTGTTCTGTAATTCAGTTCTTGTGTAGCCAAGTTTACATTCCGTGTATTACTGATATCTTATGATGTTTCTTTTTCTGTGTGACTTATTTCAGTTAGAATCATCATACCTGAATCCACTCATTGTGCTGCTAAGGGCCTGATGACATAGATTTCATTGCTGAGTGATATTGCTTTGTAAGTAAATACCACAACTTCTTTATCCATTTTTCACTTTCTGCGATGTTGAACTTGTACGGTAAACGAGGTTCTTGTAAACAGAGGCGTCCCAAACTTTGGGGTGGCTGTGTCTTTTTGATTTTAATTTCCCTAAGCTATAGGACCATAAGTGGAAGTGCCCTAGGCTCTGTTGCTTTGTTTTTTAGATGTTTCAGGAAACACCATACACTTCTCCCGAGTGTCTGTTGGCAATTTACATCCCGCCCATCAGCATAACAAGGCTCCCAGTTCTCCATGGCCTGTCCTGCCTTTCTGGATTTTACACTTTTTTCAGATGGCCCTTTTGACCGGGGGGAAGTGAGACTTCATTGTAGTGCAGATTTCCTTTGCAAGCTTGCTTGGTTGGCCAAAAAGGGCGTATGCGTTTTATCCTGAATATATTCAGGAAAAAACGCATACGCCCTTTTTGGCCAAGTGCATCATGGTGGACGTTCTGCCTCTTTTCCTATGCTTTCAATGCAATTCCAGTCTGCCTCCTGAAATCGGTTTCCTGCAATTCTGCCCCGATTTCAAGTCCTCTTGGCAGCCTTACTTCAGTATATTTTTGGACGATAGCTGTCATTTATAACTCTGCAGGTTTGTGAATTACAGTGCCCCTGAGCTCCTTTCTTCAACTCGCTTTCTTTTGAGCTGGCCGCAACACCGCAGGATGGCTTCAGGCCCTAATCTGGTTCCGGCACGGCACGCTGAGCCTTTGGTTAATTCCTCTTCCTGGTGGGAAATGAGAGTTAAATTTGCCCGTCCAGACACCTTCCAGCTAGTCTCTCATTGGTTCTCGCTATTCCTGTTCATCTTCCGCAGAAATTGCAAACTGGGCCAAACAGGAGGTTAAAGGGACTGACTCTCCAAGTCGGGAGGATGTTAGTAAAGCGTCTGGAATGTTGCACCCGAGTACCAGGGTACGAAAACTGAGACATATTTGAACACGTCTCCCGATCACATGGTTGATCATACTCTAGGTTCCACATGCATGTTTTAGCTGAAGGAAGAATACCTTAAACCTGGGTAGTTGAAACCCGTGGAATGGGTACCATGCAATATGACTTCAAAGGGTCTTCATTTGCTCACCGAACCTCTCCAATCCTATCACTGCTGCGTTTATGCCCCTGTACACATGCTTGATTCTCTTTCGGAGACATAGCAATCCATAGGTTTTAAGATACTTACTAGTCAGGTACATTTTTAGGCATTTAATATGCGGTGTTGAGTCCATTTCGTTGAGCAAGGAGTAGCTCTTGTCTATTCCATATTTGGCTTAAGGAACTTTATCTGTGCTCATTTCAATCTCTGGTTTTATGCAGCACCCCAACTCACCTTTCCCCTTAAGCAAGCATAAGTTGGTTTTCTAAATTTGAGACCCTGTTCTGTTCTGTAATTCAGTTCCTGTGTAGCCAAGTTTACATTCCATGTATTACTGATATCTTATGATGTTTCTTTTTCTGTGTGACTTATTTCAGTTAGAATCATCATACCTGAATCCACTCATTGTGCTGCTATGGGCCTGATGACATAGATTTCATTGCTGAGTGATATTGCTTTGTAAGTAAATACCACAACTTCTTTATCCATTTTTCACTTTCTGCGATGTTGAACTTGTACGGTAAACGAGGTTCTTGTAAACAGAGGCGTCCCAAACTTTGGGGTGGCTGTGTCTTTTTGATTTTAATTTCCCTAAGCTATAGGACCATAAGTGGAAGTGCCCTAGGCTCTGTTGCTTTGTTTTTTAGATGTTTCAGGAAACACCATACACTTCTCCCGAGTGTCTGTTGGCAATTTACATCCCGCCCATCAGCATAACAAGGCTCCCAGTTCTCCATGGCCTGTCCTGCCTTTCTGGATTTTACACTTTTTTCAGATGGCCCTTTTGACCGGGGGGAAGTGAGACTTCATTGTAGTGCAGATTTCCTTTGCAAGCTTGCTTGGTTGGCCAAAAAGGGCGTATGCGTTTTTTCCTGAATATATTCAGGAAAAAACGCATACGCCCTTTTTGGCCAAGTGCATCATGGTGGACGTTCTGCCTCTTTTCCTATGCTTTCAATGCAATTCCAGTCTGCCTCCTGAAATCGGTTTCCTGCAATTCTGCCCCGCTTTCAAGTCCTCTTGGCAGCCTTACTTCAGTATATTTTTGGACGATAGCTGTCATTTATAACTCTGCAGGTTTGTGAATTACAGTGCCCCTGAGCTCCTTTCTTCAACTCGCTTTCTTTTGAGCTGGCCGCAACACCGCAGGATGGCTTCAGGCCCTAATCTGGTTCCGGCACGGCACGCTGAGCCTTTGGTTAATTCCTCTTCCTGGTGGGAAATGAGAGTTAAATTTGCCCGTCCAGACACCTTCCAGCTAGTCTCTCATTGGTTCTCGCTATTCCTGTTCATCTTCCGCAGAAATTGCAAACTGGGCCAAACAGGAGGTTAAAGGGACTGACTCTCCAAGTCGGGAGGGTGTTAGTAAAACGTCTGGAATGTTGCACCCGAGTACCAGGGTACGAAAACTGAGACATATTTGAACACATCTCCCGATCACATGGTTGATCATACTCTAGGTTCCACATGCATGTTTTAGCTGAAGGAAGAATACCTTAAACCTGGGTAGTTGAAACCCGTGGAATGGGTACCATGCAATATGACTTCAAAGGGTCTTCATTTGCTCACCGAACCTCTCCAATCCTATCACTGCTGCGTTTATGCCCCTGTACACATGCTTGATTCTCTTTCGGAGACATAGCAATCCATAGGTTTTAAGATACTTACTAGTCAGGTACATTCTTAGGCATTTAATATGCGGTGTTGAGTCCATTTCGTTGAGCAAGGAGTAGCTCTTGTCTATTCCATATTTGGCTTAAGGAACTTTATCTGTGCTCATTTCAATCTCTGGTTTTATGCAGCACCCCAACTCACCTTTCCCCTTAAGCAAGCATAAGTTGGTTTTCTAAATTTGAGACCCTGTTCTGTTCTGTAATTCAGTTCTTGTGTAGCCAAGTTTACATTCCGTGTATTACTGATATCTTATGATGTTTCTTTTTCTGTGTGACTTATTTCAGTTAGAATCATCATACCTGAATCCACTCATTGTGCTGCTAAGGGCCTGATGACATAGATTTCATTGCTGAGTGATATTGCTTTGTAAGTAAATACCACAACTTCTTTATCCATTTTTCACTTTCTGCGATGTTGAACTTGTACGGTAAACGAGGTTCTTGTAAACAGAGGCGTCCCAAACTTTGGGGTGGCTGTGTCTTTTTGATTTTAATTTCCCTAAGCTATAGGACCATAAGTGGAAGTGCCCTAGGCTCTGTTGCTTTGTTTTTTAGATGTTTCAGGAAACACCATACACTTCTCCCGAGTGTCTGTTGGCAATTTACATCCCGCCCATCAGCATAACAAGGCTCCCAGTTCTCCATGGCCTGTCCTGCCTTTCTGGATTTTACACTTTTTTCAGATGGCCCTTTTGACCGGGGGGAAGTGAGACTTCATTGTAGTGCAGATTTCCTTTGCAAGCTTGCTTGGTTGGCCAAAAAGGGCGTATGCGTTTTTTCCTGAATATATTCAGGAAAAAACGCATACGCCCTTTTTGGCCAAGTGCATCATTGTGGACGTTCTGCCTCTTTTCCTATGCTTTCACTGCAATTCCAGTCTACCTCCTGAAATCGGTTTCCTGCAATTCTGCCCCGCTTTCAAGTCCTCTTGGCAGCCTTACTTCAGTATATTTTTGGACGATAGCTGTCATTTATAACTCTGCAGGTTTGTGAATTACAGTGCCCCTGAGCTCCTTTCTTCAACTCGCTTTCTTTTGAGCTGGCCGCAACACCGCAGGATGGCTTCAGGCCCTAATCTGGTTCCGGCACGGCACGCTGAGCCTTTGGTTAATTCCTCTTCCTGGTGGGAAATGAGAGTTAAATTTGCCCGTCCAGACACCTTCCAGCTAGTCTCTCATTGGTTCTCGCTATTCCTGTTCATCTTCCGCAGAAATTGCAAACTGGGCCAAACAGGAGGTTAAAGGGACTGACTCTCCAAGTCGGGAGGATGTTAGTAAAGCGTCTGGAATGTTGCACCCGAGTACCAGGGTACGAAAACTGAGACATATTTGAACACGTCTCCCGATCACATGGTTGATCATACTCTAGGTTCCACATGCATGTTTTAGCTGAAGGAAGAATACCTTAAACCTGGGTAGTTGAAACCCGTGGAATGGGTACCATGCAATATGACTTCAAAGGGTCTTCATTTGCTCACCGAACCTCTCCAATCCTATCACTGCTGCGTTTATGCCCCTGTACACATGCTTGATTCTCTTTCGGAGACATAGCAATCCATAGGTTTTAAGATACTTACTAGTCAGGTACATTCTTAGGCATTTAATATGCGGTGTTGAGTCCATTTCGTTGAGCAAGGAGTAGCTCTTGTCTATTCCATATTTGGCTTAAGGAACTTTATCTGTGCTCATTTCAATCTCTGGTTTTATGCAGCACCCCAACTCACCTTTCCCCTTAAGCAAGCATAAGTTGGTTTTCTAAATTTGAGACCCTGTTCTGTTCTGTAATTCAGTTCCTGTGTAGCCAAGTTTACATTCCATGTATTACTGATATCTTATGATGTTTCTTTTTCTGTGTGACTTATTTCAGTTAGAATCATCATACCTGAATCCACTCATTGTGCTGCTATGGGCCTGATGACATAGATTTCATTGCTGAGTGATATTGCTTTGTAAGTAAATACCACAACTTCTTTATCCATTTTTCACTTTCTGCGATGTTGAACTTGTACGGTAAACGAGGTTCTTGTAAACAGAGGCGTCCCAAACTTTGGGGTGGCTGTGTCTTTTTGATTTTAATTTCCCTAAGCTATAGGACCATAAGTGGAAGTGCCCTAGGCTCTGTTGCTTTGTTTTTTAGATGTTTCAGGAAACACCATACACTTCTCCCGAGTGTCTGTTGGCAATTTACATCCCGCCCATCAGCATAACAAGGCTCCCAGTTCTCCATGGCCTGTCCTGCCTTTCTGGATTTTACACTTTTTTCAGATGGCCCTTTTGACCGGGGGGAAGTGAGACTTCATTGTAGTGCAGATTTCCTTTGCAAGCTTGCTTGGTTGGCCAAAAAGGGCGTATGCGTTTTTTCCTGAATATATTCAGGAAAAAACGCATACGCCCTTTTTGGCCAAGTGCATCATGGTGGACGTTCTGCCTCTTTTCCTATGCTTTCAATGCAATTCCAGTCTGCCTCCTGAAATCAGTTTCCTGCAATTCTGCCCCGCTTTCAAGTCCTCTTGGCAGCCTTACTTCAGTATATTTTTGGACGATAGCTGTCATTTATAACTCTGCAGGTTTGTGAATTACAGTGCCCCTGAGCTCCTTTCTTCAACTCGCTTTCTTTTGAGCTGGCCGCAACACCGCAGGATGGCTTCAGGCCCTAATCTGGTTCCGGCACGGCACGCTGAGCCTTTGGTTAATTCCTCTTCCTGGTGGGAAATGAGAGTTAAATTTGCCCGTCCAGACACCTTCCAGCTAGTCTCTCATTGGTTCTCGCTATTCCTGTTCATCTTCCGCAGAAATTGCAAACTGGGCCAAACAGGAGGTTAAAGGGACTGACTCTCCAAGTCGGGAGGGTGTTAGTAAAACGTCTGGAATGTTGCACCCGAGTACCAGGGTACGAAAACTGAGACATATTTGAACACATCTCCCGATCACATGGTTGATCATACTCTAGGTTCCACATGCATGTTTTAGCTGAAGGAAGAATACCTTAAACCTGGGTAGTTGAAACCCGTGGAATGGGTACCATGCAATATGACTTCAAAGGGTCTTCATTTGCTCACCGAACCTCTCCAATCCTATCACTGCTGCGTTTATGCCCCTGTACACATGCTTGATTCTCTTTCGGAGACATAGCAATCCATAGGTTTTAAGATACTTACTAGTCAGGTACATTCTTAGGCATTTAATATGCGGTGTTGAGTCCATTTCGTTGAGCAAGGAGTAGCTCTTGTCTATTCCATATTTGGCTTAAGGAACTTTATCTGTGCTCATTTCAATCTCTGGTTTTATGCAGCACCCCAACTCACCTTTCCCCTTAAGCAAGCATAAGTTGGTTTTCTAAATTTGAGACCCTGTTCTGTTCTGTAATTCAGTTCTTGTGTAGCCAAGTTTACATTCCGTGTATTACTGATATCTTATGATGTTTCTTTTTCTGTGTGACTTATTTCAGTTAGAATCATCATACCTGAATCCACTCATTGTGCTGCTAAGGGCCTGATGACATAGATTTCATTGCTGAGTGATATTGCTTTGTAAGTAAATACCACAACTTCTTTATCCATTTTTCACTTTCTGCGATGTTGAACTTGTACGGTAAACGAGGTTCTTGTAAACAGAGGCGTCCCAAACTTTGGGGTGGCTGTGTCTTTTTGATTTTAATTTCCCTAAGCTATAGGACCATAAGTGGAAGTGCCCTAGGCTCTGTTGCTTTGTTTTTTAGATGTTTCAGGAAACACCATACACTTCTCCCGAGTGTCTGTTGGCAATTTACATCCCGCCCATCAGCATAACAAGGCTCCCAGTTCTCCATGGCCTGTCCTGCCTTTCTGGATTTTACACTTTTTTCAGATGGCCCTTTTGACCGGGGGGAAGTGAGACTTCATTGTAGTGCAGATTTCCTTTGCAAGCTTGCTTGGTTGGCCAAAAAGGGCGTATGCGTTTTTTCCTGAATATATTCAGGAAAAAACGCATACGCCCTTTTTGGCCAAGTGCATCATTGTGGACGTTCTGCCTCTTTTCCTATGCTTTCACTGCAATTCCAGTCTACCTCCTGAAATCGGTTTCCTGCAATTCTGCCCCGCTTTCAAGTCCTCTTGGCAGCCTTACTTCAGTATATTTTTGGACGATAGCTGTCATTTATAACTCTGCAGGTTTGTGAATTACAGTGCCCCTGAGCTCCTTTCTTCAACTCGCTTTCTTTTGAGCTGGCCGCAACACCGCAGGATGGCTTCAGGCCCTAATCTGGTTCCGGCACGGCACGCTGAGCCTTTGGTTAATTCCTCTTCCTGGTGGGAAATGAGAGTTAAATTTGCCCGTCCAGACACCTCCAGCTAGTCTCTCATTGGTTCTCGCTATTCCTGTTCATCTTCCGCAGAAATTGCAAACTGGGCCAAACAGGAGGTTAAAGGGACTGACTCTCCAAGTCGGGAGGGTGTTAGTAAAGCGTCTGGAATGTTGCACCCGAGTACCAGGGTACGAAAACTGAGACATATTTGAACACGTCTCCCGATCACATGGTTGATCATACTCTAGGTTCCACATGCATGTTTTACCTGAAGGAAGAATACCTTAAACCTGGGTAGTTGAAACCCGTGGAATGGGTACCATGCAATATGACTTCAAAGGGTCTTCATTTGCTCACCGAACCTCTCCAATCCTATCACTGCTGCGTTTATGCCCCTGTACACATGCTTGATTCTCTTTCGGAGACATAGCAATCCATAGGTTTTAAGATACTTACTAGTCAGGTACATTCTTAGGCGTTTAATATGCGGTGTTGAGTCCATTTCGTTGAGCAAGGAGTAGCTCTTGTCTATTCCATATTTGGCTTAAGGAACTTTATCTGTGCTCATTTCAATCTCTGGTTTTATGCAGCACCCCAACTCACCTTTACCCTTAAGCAAGCATAAGTTGGTTTTCTAAATTTGAGACCCTGTTCTGTTCTGTAATTCAGTTCCTGTGTAGCCAAGTTTACATTCCGTGTATTACTGATATCTTATGATGTTTCTTTTTCTGTGTGACTTATTTCAGTTAGAATCATCATACCTGAATCCACTCATTGTGCTGCTAAGGGCCTGATGACATAGATGTCATTGCTGAGTGATATTGCTTTGTAAGTAAATACCACAACTTCTTTATCCATTTTTCACTTTCTGCGATGTTGAACTTGTACTGTAAACGAGGTTCTTGTAAACAGAGGCGTCCCAAACTTTGGGGTGGCTGTGTCTTTTTGATTTTAATTTCCCTAAGCTATAGGACCATAAGTGGAAGTGCCCTAGGCTCTGTTGCTTTGTTTTTTAGATGTTTCAGGAAACACCATACACTTCTCCCGAGTGTCTGTTGGCAATTTACATCCCGCCCATCAGCATAACAAGGCTCCCAGTTCTCCATGGCCTGTCCTGCCTTTCTGGATTTTACACTTTTTTCAGATGGCCCTTTTGACCGGGGGGAAGTGAGACTTCATTGTAGTGCAGATTTCCTTTGCAAGCTTGCTTGGTTGGCCAAAAAGGGCGTATGCGTTTTTTCCTGAATATATTCAGGAAAAAACGCATACGCCCTTTTTGGCCAAGTGCATCATTGTGGACGTTCTGCCTCTTTTCCTATGCTTTCAATGCAATTCCAGTCTACCTCCTGAAATCGGTTTCCTGCAATTCTGCCCCGCTTTCAAGTCCTCTTGGCAGCCTTACTTCAGTATATTTTTGGACGATAGCTGTCATTTATAACTCTGCAGGTTTGTGAATTACAGTGCCCCTGAGCTCCTTTCTTCAACTCGCTTTCTTTTGAGCTGGCCGCAACACCGCAGGATGGCTTCAGGCCCTAATCTGGTTCCGGCACGGCACGCTGAGCCTTTGGTTAATTCCTCTTCCTGGTGGGAAATGAGAGTTAAATTTGCCCGTCCAGACACCTCCAGCTAGTCTCTCATTGGTTCTCGCTATTCCTGTTCATCTTCCGCAGAAATTGCAAACTGGGCCAAACAGGAGGTTAAAGGGACTGACTCTCCAAGTCGGGAGGGTGTTAGTAAAGCGTCTGGAATGTTGCACCCGAGTACCAGGGTACGAAAACTGAGACATATTTGAACACGTCTCCCGATCACATGGTTGATCATACTCTAGGTTCCACATGCATGTTTTAGCTGAAGGAAGAATACCTTAAACCTGGGTAGTTGAAACCCGTGGAATGGGTACCATGCAATATGACTTCAAAGGGTCTTCATTTGCTCACCGAACCTCTCCAATCCTATCACTGCTGCGTTTATGCCCCTGTACACATGCTTGATTCTCTTTCGGAGACATAGCAATCCATAGGTTTTAAGATACTTACTAGTCAGGTACATTCTTAGGCATTTAATATGCGGTGTTGAGTCCATTTCGTTGAGCAAGGAGTAGCTCTTGTCTATTCCATATTTGGCTTAAGGAACTTTATCTGTGCTCATTTCAATCTCTGGTTTTATGCAGCACCCCAACTCACCTTTCCCCTTAAGCAAGCATAAGTTGGTTTTCTAAATTTGAGACCCTGTTCTGTTCTGTAATTCAGTTCTTGTGTAGCCAAGTTTACATTCCGTGTATTACTGATATCTTATGATGTTTCTTTTTCTGTGTGACTTATTTCAGTTAGAATCATCATACCTGAATCCACTCATTGTGCTGCTAAGGGCCTGATGACATAGATTTCATTGCTGAGTGATATTGCTTTGTAAGTAAATACCACAACTTCTTTATCCATTTTTCACTTTCTGCGATGTTGAACTTGTACGCTAAACGAGGTTCTTGTAAACAGAGGCGTCCCAAACTTTGGGGTGGCTGTGTCTTTTTGATTTTAATTTCCCTAAGCTATAGGACCATAAGTGGAAGTGCCCTAGGCTCTGTTGCTTTGTTTTTTAGATGTTTCAGGAAACACCATACACTTCTCCCGAGTGTCTGTTGGCAATTTACATCCCGCCCATCAGCATAACAAGGCTCCCAGTTCTCCATGGCCTGTCCTGCCTTTCTGGATTTTACACTTTTTTCAGATGGCCCTTTTGACCGGGGGGAAGTGAGACTTCATTGTAGTGCAGATTTCCTTTGCAAGCTTGCTTGGTTGGCCAAAAAGGGCGTATGCGTTTTTTCCTGAATATATTCAGGAAAAAACGCATACGCCCTTTTTGGCCAAGTGCATCATGGTGGACGTTCTGCCTCTTTTCCTATGCTTTCAATGCAATTCCAGTCTGCCTCCTGAAATCGGTTTCCTGCAATTCTGCCCCACTTTCAAGTCCTCTTGGCAGCCTTACTTCAGTATATTTTTGGACGATAGCTGTCATTTATAACTCTGCAGGTTTGTGAATTACAGTGCCCCTGAGCTCCTTTCTTCAACTCGCTTTCTTTTGAGCTGGCCGCAACACCGCAGGATGGCTTCAGGCCCTAATCTGGTTCCGGCACGGCACGCTGAGCCTTTGGTTAATTCCTCTTCCTGGTGGGAAATGAGAGTTAAATTTGCCCGTCCAGACACCTTCCAGCTAGTCTCTCATTGGTTCTCGCTATTCCTGTTCATCTTCCGCAGAAATTGCAAACTGGGCCAAACAGGAGGTTAAAGGGACTGACTCTCCAAGTCGGGAGGGTGTTAGTAAAACGTCTGGAATGTTGCACCCGAGTACCAGGGTACGAAAACTGAGACATATTTGAACACGTCTCCCGATCACATGGTTGATCATACTCTAGGTTCCACATGCATGTTTTAGCTGAAGGAAGAATACCTTAAACCTGGGTAGTTGAAACCCGTGGAATGGGTACCATGCAATATGACTTCAAAGGGTCTTCATTTGCTCACCGAACCTCTCCAATCCTATCACTGCTGCGTTTATGCCCCTGTACACATGCTTGATTCTCTTTCGGAGACATAGCAATCCATAGGTTTTAAGATACTTACTAGTCAGGTACATTCTTAGGCATTTAATATGCGGTGTTGAGTCCATTTCGTTGAGCAAGGAGTAGCTCTTGTCTATTCCATATTTGGCTTAAGGAACTTTATCTGTGCTCATTTCAATCTCTGGTTTTATGCAGCACCCCAACTCACCTTTCCCCTTAAGCAAGCATAAGTTGGTTTTCTAAATTTGAGACCCTGTTCTGTTCTGTAATTCAGTTCTTGTGTAGCCAAGTTTACATTCCGTGTATTACTGATATCTTATGATGTTTCTTTTTCTGTGTGACTTATTTCAGTTAGAATCATCATACCTAAATCCACTCATTGTGCTGCTAAGGGCCTGATGACATAGATTTCATTGCTGAGTGATATTGCTTTGTAAGTAAATACCACAACTTCTTTATCCATTTTTCACTTTCTGCGATGTTGAACTTGTACGGTAAACGAGGTTCTTGTAAACAGAGGCGTCCCAAACTTTGGGGTGGCTGTGTCTTTTTGATTTTAATTTCCCTAAGCTATAGGACCATAAGTGGAAGTGCCCTAGGCTCTGTTGCTTTGTTTTTTAGATGTTTCAGGAAACACCATACACTTCTCCCGAGTGTCTGTTGGCAATTTACATCCCGCCCATCAGCATAACAAGGCTCCCAGTTCTCCATGGCCTGTCCTGCCTTTCTGGATTTTACACTTTTTTCAGATGGCCCTTTTGACCGGGGGGAAGTGAGACTTCATTGTAGTGCAGATTTCCTTTGCAAGCTTGCTTGGTTGCCCAAAAAGGGCGTATGCGTTTTTTCCTGAATATATTCAGGAAAAAACGCATACGCCCTTTTTGGCCAAGTGCATCATTGTGGACGTTCTGCCTCTTTTCCTATGCTTTCACTGCAATTCCAGTCTACCTCCTGAAATCGGTTTCCTGCAATTCTGCCCCGCTTTCAAGTCCTCTTGGCAGCCTTACTTCAGTATATTTTTGGACGATAGCTGTCATTTATAACTCTGCAGGTTTGTGAATTACAGTGCCCCTGAGCTCCTTTCTTCAACTCGCTTTCTTTTGAGCTGGCCGCAACACCGCAGGATGGCTTCAGGCCCTAATCTGGTTCCGGCACGGCACGCTGAGCCTTTGGTTAATTCCTCTTCCTGGTGGGAAATGAGAGTTAAATTTGCCCGTCCAGACACCTCCAGCTAGTCTCTCATTGGTTCTCGCTATTCCTGTTCATCTTCCGCAGAAATTGCAAACTGGGCCAAACAGGAGGTTAAAGGGACTGACTCTCCAAGTCGGGAGGGTGTTAGTAAAGCGTCTGGAATGTTGCACCCGAGTACCAGGGTACGAAAACTGAGACATATTTGAACACGTCTCCCGATCACATGGTTGATCATACTCTAGGTTCCACATGCATGTTTTACCTGAAGGAAGAATACCTTAAACCTGGGTAGTTGAAACCCGTGGAATGGGTACCATGCAATATGACTTCAAAGGGTCTTCATTTGCTCACCGAACCTCTCCAATCCTATCACTGCTGCGTTTATGCCCCTGTACACATGCTTGATTCTCTTTCGGAGACATAGCAATCCATAGGTTTTAAGATACTTACTAGTCAGGTACATTCTTAGGCGTTTAATATGCGGTGTTGAGTCCATTTCGTTGAGCAAGGAGTAGCTCTTGTCTATTCCATATTTGGCTTAAGGAACTTTATCTGTGCTCATTTCAATCTCTGGTTTTATGCAGCACCCCAACTCACCTTTCCCCTTAAGCAAGCATAAGTTGGTTTTCTAAATTTGAGACCCTGTTCTGTTCTGTAATTCAGTTCCTGTGTAGCCAAGTTTACATTCCGTGTATTACTGATATCTTATGATGTTTCTTTTTCTGTGTGACTTATTTCAGTTAGAATCATCATACCTGAATCCACTCATTGTGCTGCTAAGGGCCTGATGACATAGATTTCATTGCTGAGTGATATTGCTTTGTAAGTAAATACCACAACTTCTTTATCCATTTTTCACTTTCTGCGATGTTGAACTTGTACGGTAAACGAGGTTCTTGTAAACAGAGGCGTCCCAAACTTTGGGGTGGCTGTGTCTTTTTGATTTTAATTTCCCTAAGCTATAGGACCATAAGTGGAAGTGCCCTAGGCTCTGTTGCTTTGTTTTTTAGATGTTTCAGGAAACACCATACACTTCTCCCGAGTGTCTGTTGGCAATTTACATCCCGCCCATCAGCATAACAAGGCTCCCAGTTCTCCATGGCCTGTCCTGCCTTTCTGGATTTTACACTTTTTTCAGATGGCCCTTTTGACCGGGGGGAAGTGAGACTTCATTGTAGTGCAGATTTCCTTTGCAAGCTTGCTTGGTTGCCCAAAAAGGGCGTATGCGTTTTTTCCTGAATATATTCAGGAAAAAACGCATACGCCCTTTTTGGCCAAGTGCATCATGGTGGACGTTCTGCCTCTTTTCCTATGCTTTCAATGCAATTCCAGTCTGCCTCCTGAAATCGGTTTCCTGCAATTCTGCCCCGCTTTCAAGTCCTCTTGGCAGCCTTACTTCAGTATATTTTTGGACGATAGCTGTCATTTATAACTCTGCAGGTTTGTGAATTACAGTGCCCCTGAGCTCCTTTCTTCAACTCGCTTTCTTTTGAGCTGGCCGCAACACCGCAGGATGGCTTCAGGCCCTAATCTGGTTCCGGCACGGCACGCTGAGCCTTTGGTTAATTCCTCTTCCTGGTGGGAAATGAGAGTTAAATTTGCCCGTCCAGACACCTTCCAGCTAGTCTCTCATTGGTTCTCGCTATTCCTGTTCATCTTCCGCAGAAATTGCAAACTGGGCCAAACAGGAGGTTAAAGGGACTGACTCTCCAAGTCGGGAGGGTGTTAGTAAAACGTCTGGAATGTTGCACCCGAGTACCAGGGTACGAAAACTGAGACATATTTGAACACGTCTCCCGATCACATGGTTGATCATACTCTAGGTTCCACATGCATGTTTTACCTGAAGGAAGAATACCTTAAACCTGGGTAGTTGAAACCCGTGGAATGGGTACCATGCAATATGACTTCAAAGGGTCTTCATTTGCTCACCGAACCTCTCCAATCCTATCACTGCTGCGTTTATGCCCCTGTACACATGCTTGATTCTCTTTCGGAGACATAGCAATCCATAGGTTTTAAGATACTTACTAGTCAGGTACATTCTTAGGCGTTTAATATGCGGTGTTGAGTCCATTTCGTTGAGCAAGGAGTAGCTCTTGTCTATTCCATATTTGGCTTAAGGAACTTTATCTGTGCTCATTTCAATCTCTGGTTTTATGCAGCACCCCAACTCACCTTTCTCCTTAAGCAAGCATAAGTTGGTTTTCTAAATTTGAGACCCTGTTCTGTTCTGTAATTCAGTTCTTGTGTAGCCAAGTTTACATTCCGTGTATTACTGATATCTTATGATGTTTCTTTTTCTGTGTGACTTATTTCAGTTAGAATCATCATACCTAAATCCACTCATTGTGCTGCTAAGGGCCTGATGACATAGATTTCATTGCTGAGTGATATTGCTTTGTAAGTAAATACCACAACTTCTTTATCCATTTTTCACTTTCTGCGATGTTGAACTTGTACGGTAAACGAGGTTCTTGTAAACAGAGGCGTCCCAAACTTTGGGGTGGCTGTGTCTTTTTGATTTTAATTTCCCTAAGCTATAGGACCATAAGTGGAAGTGCCCTAGGCTCTGTTGCTTTGTTTTTTAGATGTTTCAGGAAACACCATACACTTCTCCCGAGTGTCTGTTGGCAATTTACATCCCGCCCATCAGCATAACAAGGCTCCCAGTTCTCCATGGCCTGTCCTGCCTTTCTGGATTTTACACTTTTTTCAGATGGCCCTTTTGACCGGGGGGAAGTGAGACTTCATTGTAGTGCAGATTTCCTTTGCAAGCTTGCTTGGTTGGCCAAAAAGGGCGTATGCGTTTTTTCCTGAATATATTCAGGAAAAAACGCATACGCCCTTTTTGGCCAAGTGCATCATTGTGGACGTTCTGCCTCTTTTCCTATGCTTTCACTGCAATTCCAGTCTACCTCCTGAAATCGGTTTCCTGCAATTCTGCCCCGCTTTCAAGTCCTCTTGGCAGCCTTACTTCAGTATATTTTTGGACGATAGCTGTCATTTATAACTCTGCAGGTTTGTGAATTACAGTGCCCCTGAGCTCCTTTCTTCAACTCGCTTTCTTTTGAGCTGGCCGCAACACCGCAGGATGGCTTCAGGCCCTAATCTGGTTCCGGCACGGCACGCTGAGCCTTTGGTTAATTCCTCTTCCTGGTGGGAAATGAGAGTTAAATTTGCCCGTCCAGACACCTCCAGCTAGTCTCTCATTGGTTCTCGCTATTCCTGTTCATCTTCCGCAGAAATTGCAAACTGGGCCAAACAGGAGGTTAAAGGGACTGACTCTCCAAGTCGGGAGGGTGTTAGTAAAGCGTCTGGAATGTTGCACCCGAGTACCAGGGTACGAAAACTGAGACATATTTGAACACGTCTCCCGATCACATGGTTGATCATACTCTAGGTTCCACATGCATGTTTTAGCTGAAGGAAGAATACCTTAAACCTGGGTAGTTGAAACCCGTGGAATGGGTACCATGCAATATGACTTCAAAGGGTCTTCATTTGCTCACCGAACCTCTCCAATCCTATCACTGCTGCGTTTATGCCCCTGTACACATGCTTGATTCTCTTTCGGAGACATAGCAATCCATAGGTTTTAAGATACTTACTAGTCAGGTACATTCTTAGGCGTTTAATATGCGGTGTTGAGTCCATTTCGTTGAGCAAGGAGTAGCTCTTGTCTATTCCATATTTGGCTTAAGGAACTTTATCTGTGCTCATTTCAATCTCTGGTTTTATGCAGCACCCCAACTCACCTTTACCCTTAAGCAAGCATAAGTTGGTTTTCTAAATTTGAGACCCTGTTCTGTTCTGTAATTCAGTTCCTGTGTAGCCAAGTTTACATTCCGTGTATTACTGATATCTTATGATGTTTCTTTTTCTGTGTGACTTATTTCAGTTAGAATCATCATACCTGAATCCACTCATTGTGCTGCTAAGGGCCTGATGACATAGATTTCATTGCTGAGTGATATTGCTTTGTAAGTAAATACCACAACTTCTTTATCCATTTTTCACTTTCTGCGATGTTGAACTTGTACGGTAAACGAGGTTCTTGTAAACAGAGGCGTCCCAAACTTTGGGGTGGCTGTGTCTTTTTGATTTTAATTTCCCTAAGCTATAGGACCATAAGTGGAAGTGCCCTAGGCTCTGTTGCTTTGTTTTTTAGATGTTTCAGGAAACACCATACACTTCTCCCGAGTGTCTGTTGGCAATTTACATCCCGCCCATCAGCATAACAAGGCTCCCAGTTCTCCATGGCCTGTCCTGTCTTTCTGGATTTTACACTTTTTTCAGATGGCCCTTTTGACCGGGGGGAAGTGAGACTTCATTGTAGTGCAGATTTCCTTTGCAAGCTTGCTTGGTTGGCCAAAAAGGGCGTATGCGTTTTTTCCTGAATATATTCAGGAAAAAACGAATACGCCCTTTTTGGCCAAGTGCATCATTGTGGACGTTCTGCCTCTTTTCCTATGCTTTCAATGCAATTCCAGTCTACCTCCTGAAATCGGTTTCCTGCAATTCTGCCCCGCTTTCAAGTCCTCTTGGCAGCCTTACTTCAGTATATTTTTGGACGATAGCTGTCATTTATAACTCTGCAGGTTTGTGAATTACAGTGCCCCTGAGCTCCTTTCTTCAACTCGCTTTCTTTTGAGCTGGCCGCAACACCGCAGGATGGCTTCAGGCCCTAATCTGGTTCCGGCACGGCACGCTGAGCCTTTGGTTAATTCCTCTTCCTGGTGGGAAATGAGAGTTAAATTTGCCCGTCCAGACACCTCCAGCTAGTCTCTCATTGGTTCTCGCTATTCCTGTTCATCTTCCGCAGAAATTGCAAACTGGGCCAAACAGGAGGTTAAAGGGACTGACTCTCCAAGTCGGGAGGGTGTTAGTAAAGCGTCTGGAATGTTGCACCCGAGTACCAGGGTACGAAAACTGAGACATATTTGAACACGTCTCCCGATCACATGGTTGATCATACTCTAGGTTCCACATGCATGTTTTAGCTGAAGGAAGAATACCTTAAACCTGGGTAGTTGAAACCCGTGGAATGGGTACCATGCAATATGACTTCAAAGGGTCTTCATTTGCTCACCGAACCTCTCCAATCCTATCACTGCTGCGTTTATGCCCCTGTACACATGCTTGATTCTCTTTCGGAGACATAGCAATCCATAGGTTTTAAGATACTTACTAGTCAGGTACATTCTTAGGCGTTTAATATGCGGTGTTGAGTCCATTTCGTTGAGCAAGGAGTAGCTCTTGTCTATTCCATATTTGGCTTAAGGAACTTTATCTGTGCTCATTTCAATCTCTGGTTTTATGCAGCACCCCAACTCACCTTTACCCTTAAGCAAGCATAAGTTGGTTTTCTAAATTTGAGACCCTGTTCTGTTCTGTAATTCAGTTCCTGTGTAGCCAAGTTTACATTCCGTGTATTACTGATATCTTATGATGTTTCTTTTTCTGTGTGACTTATTTCAGTTAGAATCATCATACCTGAATCCACTCATTGTGCTGCTAAGGGCCTGATGACATAGATTTCATTGCTGAGTGATATTGCTTTGTAAGTAAATACCACAACTTCTTTATCCATTTTTCACTTTCTGCGATGTTGAACTTGTACGGTAAACGAGGTTCTTGTAAACAGAGGCGTCCCAAACTTTGGGGTGGCTGTGTCTTTTTGATTTTAATTTCCCTAAGCTATAGGACCATAAGTGGAAGTGCCCTAGGCTCTGTTGCTTTGTTTTTTAGATGTTTCAGGAAACACCATACACTTCTCCCGAGTGTCTGTTGGCAATTTACATCCCGCCCATCAGCATAACAAGGCTCCCAGTTCTCCATGGCCTGTCCTGTCTTTCTGGATTTTACACTTTTTTCAGATGGCCCTTTTGACCGGGGGGAAGTGAGACTTCATTGTAGTGCAGATTTCCTTTGCAAGCTTGCTTGGTTGGCCAAAAAGGGCGTATGCGTTTTTTCCTGAATATATTCAGGAAAAAACGCATACGCCCTTTTTGGCCAAGTGCATCATTGTGGACGTTCTGCCTCTTTTCCTATGCTTTCAATGCAATTCCAGTCTACCTCCTGAAATCGGTTTCCTGCAATTCTGCCCCGCTTTCAAGTCCTCTTGGCAGCCTTACTTCAGTATATTTTTGGACGATAGCTGTCATTTATAACTCTGCAGGTTTGTGAATTACAGTGCCCCTGAGCTCCTTTCTTCAACTCGCTTTCTTTTGAGCTGGCCGCAACACCGCAGGATGGCTTCAGGCCCTAATCTGGTTCCGGCACGGCACGCTGAGCCTTTGGTTAATTCCTCTTCCTGGTGGGAAATGAGAGTTAAATTTGCCCGTCCAGACACCTCCAGCTAGTCTCTCATTGGTTCTCGCTATTCCTGTTCATCTTCCGCAGAAATTGCAAACTGGGCCAAACAGGAGGTTAAAGGGACTGACTCTCCAAGTCGGGAGAGTGTTAGTAAAGCGTCTGGAATGTTGCACCCGAGTACCAGGGTACGAAAACTGAGACATATTTGAACACGTCTCCCGATCACATGGTTGATCATACTCTAGGTTCCACATGCATGTTTTAGCTGAAGGAAGAATACCTTAAACCTGGGTAGTTGAAACCCGTGGAATGGGTACCATGCAATATGACTTCAAAGGGTCTTCATTTGCTCACCGAACCTCTCCAATCCTATCACTGCTGCATTTATGCCCCTGTACACATGCTTGATTCTCTTTTGGAGACATAGCAATCCATAGGTTTTAAGATACTTACTAGTCAGGTACATTCTTAGGCATTTAATATGCGGTGTTGAGTCCATTTCGTTGAGCAAGGAGTAGCTCTTGTCTATTCCATATTTGGCTTAAGGAACTTTATCTGTGCTCATTTCAATCTCTGGTTTTATGCAGCACCCCAACTCACCTTTCCCCTTAAGCAAGCATAAGTTGGTTTTCTAAATTTGAGACCCTGTTCTGTTCTGTAATTCAGTTCCTGTGTAGCCAAGTTTACATTCCGTGTATTACTGATATCTTATGATGTTTCTTTTTCTGTGTGTCTTATTTCAGTTAGAATCATCGTACCTGTATCCACTCATTATGCTGCTGCGGGCCTGATGACATAGATTTCATTGCTGAGTGATACTGCATTGTACGTAAGTACCACAAGTTCTTTATCCATTTTTCACTTTCTGTGATATTGAACTTGTACGGTTAACGAGGTTCTTGTAAACAGAGGCGTCCCAAATTTTGGGGTGGCTGTGTCTTTTTGATTTTAATTTCCCTAAGCTATAGGACCATAAGTGGAAGTGCCCTAGGCTCTGTTGCTTTGTTTTTTAGATGTTTCAGGAAACACCATACACATCCCGCCCATCAGCATAACAAGGCTCCCAGTTCTCCATGGCCTGTCCTGCCTTTCTGGATTTTACACTTTTTTCAGATGGCCCTTTTGACCGGGGAGAAGTGAGACTTCATTGTAGTGCAGATTTCCTTTGCAAGCTTGCTTGGTTGGCCAAAAAGGGCGTATGCGTTTTTTCCTGAATATATTCAGGAAAAAACGCATACGCCCTTTTTGGCCAAGTGCATCATTGTGGACGTTCTGCCTCTTTTCCTATGCTTTAAATGCAATTCCTGTCTACCTCCTGAAATCGTTTTCCTGCAATTCTGCCTTGCTTTCAGTGCCTCTTCATAGCCTTACCTCAATATATTTTTTGAAAATAGTTGGCCTTTATAACTCTGCAGGTTTTTGAATTGCAGTGGCCCTTAGCTCCATTTTTCAGCTCTTATTTTTGTGATCTTGCCTCATAACCACAGGATTCCTTCAGGCCCTATTCTTCTTCTGGGGCACCTTGCTGTGCCTTTGGTTTATTCTTCTTACTGATGTGAATTTAGAGTGACATGTGCCCATTGAAACCGCTACAGCTAGTTTCTCACTGGTTCCCCCTATTCCCATTCATCCTCCGCACTAACTGCAGACTGTGCGATACCAGAACTTAAAGGCATTGACTCTCCATGTGGGGATATTTTTGGTAAAGCGGCTGGAATGTCGATCCGGAGCCCCAGGAGAGGAAAAATGAGGTGCGTTTTAGAAACCTTTCCCGATCATATGGTATACCAGTCGCTGGGTTTCCCAAGCATGGTTTAGCTGTAGGAAGATTCCCTTCAACCTGGAGTGTTGGGACCCTTGGAATGAGTAGCATGAAGTATTGCATTAAACTTTTGGCAGTTGCTCACCAAAGCTCATCAATCCTCTCAGCCCCAAGTGTCCAGCCTTATGTCTTATCCAGCTGTGGGTTTATATGTGGTCAATCCAGGTTGCATCACAGCCCCTGAGCGAATTTTGTAAGAATTTTTCTCTCTTTCATTGTTTCTGCGTTTTGTTTTTAAAATTTATTTCTATAATGGGGTTTAGCTCATTTTCACTGCTGTGTTTGTGCCACTCTGCACACACTTGATTCCCTTATGGAGATATATCAATACATGGGTTTTAAGATTCTTATTACTCAGATATATTTCTCTGCGGTGTATAGGGTGTGTTGAGGCCAGTTCATTGAGCAAGGTGTAGATCTTGTCTAATATCTATTTGGTTTATTGAACGGTATCTGTGCTAATTTCAAACTCTGGTTTTATGCATCACCCCACCTCTCCTTTCCCCTTAAGCTGAAATAAGTGTGTTTTCTAAATGTGAGACACTGTTCTGTTCTGTAATTCATTTCTTGTGCAGCCATATTTACCCTCCCTCTATAAGTGATATCTTATGATATGTTTCTTTTTCTGTTTGACTTATTTCAAGTAGTATTATCGGACCTAAATCCACTCTTTATCCTTCTACTAGCCTTATTACATTGATTTCATGGTGAAGAGATATTCCATTGTACATAAGTACCACATCTTCTTTATCCATTGTTCTCTTTCCTGGGATATTTAAGGTATACTGAAGTTGAGGTTCTTGTAAACAGAGTAGCCCTAAACTGTGGTGTGCTTGTGTCTTGTTAATTTTTAGATTTCCCTAGATATACTCCCATGATTGGAAGTGTCCTATGCTCTGTAGCTCTGTTTTTTAGATGATTTAGGAACCACCATACACTTCTCCAGAGTGGCTCTCGGCAGTTCACACACTGCCCATCAGCGTATAAAGGCTCCCTGTTCTCCATGGCCTGTCCTGCATTTCTGGTTTTTACAATTTTTTAGGATGGCCCTTTTGACCAGTGGGAAATGAGACTTCTTTGTTGTGCACATTTGCATTGCTTGCTTGCTTCGTTGCCCATAAAGTGCGTATGCGTTTTTTCCTGGATATAATCAGGAAAAAACGCATACGCCCTTTTGGGCCAACTGCATCATTGTCGAAATTCTGCCGCTTTTCATGTGCTTTAAAGACGAGTCCAATCTATCTCTTGAAATCTGTTTCTTGCAATTCTGTCTTGCATTCAGATCCTCTTCTTTGCCTTACCTCAACATATTTTTGGACGTTAGTTTTCATTTATAACTCTGCAGGTTTGTGAATTGCAGTGACCCTGAGCTCCATTTTTTAAGTTGCTCTTTTGTGAGCTGGCCTCAAACCCGCAGGATTGCTTCAGGCCCTATTTTGGCTCGGGCGAGGCGGGCTGAGCCTTTTTTCAATTCTTATTCTTAATGGGAAATTAGAGTGATATGTGCCCGTCCAAACCCCTACAACTATTCTCTCATTGGTTCCCCGTTCATCCTCCTCACAATTTGCAAAATGTGTGAAACAGAAGTTGAAATGTGCTGATTCTCCAAGTGGGGAGATTCTAAGTAACGTGGCTGGAATGGTGAACAGGAGCACCAGGAGAGGATAAATGAGCTGCATTTTAGACACATCTCCCGATCACATGGTGTACAGTCCTCTGGGTTTTCCATGCATGTTTTAGCTGTAGGAAGATCCCTTGAACCTGCATATTTGGGACCCATTGAATGGGTACCAGGTAGTATTACTTTAAAGGGTGTGCATTTCCTCACCCAACCTCACATTTCTCTTAGCGCAAACAGTTTCCAGCCTTATGTCTCATCCTGCTGTGGGTCTAGATGTGTTCAATCCATGTTGCATCACCGGCCCTGAGGAAAAGTTGTAAGAGGTTTTCTCTGTCTCTCTGTCGTTTATTTTTTTCAATTTATTACTATATTGGTTACAGCTGATTTTCAAAGCTCTGTTTCTTGCTGCTGTACATCCACTTGATTCACGTACAGAGAGACATCAGTAAATTCTTTTTCAGATTCTTACCAGTCGTATATATTCTTTTCCGGTGACTTGAGTGTGCTGAGTGCAGTTCTTTTAGCTACCGTGTAGGCCTTGTTGATTATCAGTTTGGTATTTGGAATGGTATCTTTGCTAATTTCAACCTCCTGGGTGATGCCTCACCCCTCCCCACCTTTCCCGTTTAGCAGCCTTATGCGTGTTTTCTACATATTTGACTATGTTTTTGTTTTGTAATTTATTTCATGTGTAGCCATTTTGGATTCCACCTTTAAGTGATATCTTATGATATGTGTCTTTTTCTTTTTGAATTATGTCACTTAGAAAGATCATACGTAACTCCTCCGGAGTTGTTACAACTGGCCATATTTCATTGATTTCCAGGCTGAATAATATTCCACTCTACCTAAGTACCACATCTCTACCCATTTTTTCCCTCCAGAGACATTTAAGTTATATCCTAGTTGAGGATCTTTTAAACAGAGAGGGGGTAAACATTGGGGTGCCTGTGTCCTCTCGATTTTTGTTTTTCTCAAGATATACGCCCATGAGTGCAAGTGCCCTATGCTCTGTAGCTCATTTTTTAGATGCTTTAGTAAACACAATACACTTCTCCAGAATGGCCGTTGGCAATATACATTTCCACTATAAGTCTCACAGGGCTCCCTCTTCTCCTTGCCCTGTCCTGCATTTCTGTTGTTTACGCTTTATGAGGATGGCTCTTCTGACTGATGCGAAGTGATATCTTTTGTAGTATTGACTTCCAGTGCCCACCTGTTTGGTTGGCTAAAAAAGTGTATGCCCTTTTCTTGAATATATACAGAAAAAAACGCATACACCCTTTTTGGCCAACTGCAATGTTGGCAATGTTCAGCTCCTTTTCTTGTGCTTAATGGCGAGTCCTTTCTACCTCCTCAAATCCCTTTCCTGCCATTCTCCCTTGCTTACAAGTCCTTTTCTCTGACTTTCCTCAAGACATTTTTCAGTGATGGATATTTTCAACTCTGCAGTTTTGTGAATTTTACTGCCCCTGAGTTCCATTGTTCAACTTGTGTTTATGGGAACTGGCCACAAAGCAGCGGGATTTCCTCAAGCCCTATACTGTTTCCATGGGCAACCCTAGCCTTTGGTCAATTCGTCTTCCTGATTGGAAATTAGAGTGACATGTGCCTGTCTGAACACCTAGGACTTGTCTCTCATTGTTCCTCATCCTTCCGCTTCATCCTCTGGACAAATTCCAAACTGTACGCAACAGGATGTTGACAGTGCTGACATCTCCAAGTGGGGAGACTGTTAGTAAAGACGCTGGAGGGGTGAACCCGAGCACCAGGAGATGAGGAGAGGAGATGCCTTTTCCAAACTCTTCCCGATCAGACGGTATACCATCCTCTGGGTGTGACAGACATGTTTTAGCAGTAGGAAGAGTCCCATTCATGTAAGGAGAACACCAGGGCTTTTTCAAAATCAGTGTCTCCCCGAAACCCAAACTGGGGAATTTTTTAAGCTACGGCTACACATATGTTCATTAAGGGCCTTGGGAAGTAGGCAGAGTCCAAACTTTAGATGATTGAAGTCTTCAGGGTCAGAAGCACTCACCACCAGCTTCCCTTAGGTTACACTTTAACTGTCATTGATAGATGATGTCAATAAAAATATCTATTCTTTTTCAGATTATTTCCCCTTATAGGTTATTGCAAAATGTTGAGTGTAGTTCCCTGTGCTATACAGTAGTTCCTTGTTGATGATCTATTTTATACATAGCAGTGTGTATGTGTTAATCCCAAACTGTTAATTTATCCCTCCTCCCACCTTTCCCCTTTGGTAATAATAAATTATAAGATTTTATACTTCTCAGAAATGGGGGAGCTGAAAGAGAGGTATCATTTTCAATGGAAAAGCATTTAAAACAAGATTGAAGCTTTAACCAAGATTATTAGATGTACATCCTTGGAAAGAAATCACTTCGTTTCTCTAATATTGACCTGACAAATAAGACAAACCTTTTCACTGAACTTGCTTATAATAAAGTGATGGAAATATCAAATGGAAGTGTTAGAAACATTTTATTTTACCCGAGCCTTATACACTGTTCTATGTTAACTACAGTTTGGCTCACACATCTGTTCATTGAGGTTACAATAGTCTCAATTTCTGTTACTGATCCTCCAGAGTGGACCCCAACAAGTGTCCCCCTGCCCAGTGTCATTGGGGCCAACAGATCGAGACTGAGTTTGGTTCACAAGCAAAGGAAACTTTATATTTTGATCAGAGAATGGAGAGGTGAGAGCATGCACTACCCCGTGGGCTGTGGGCTGGGCTGCTGTGTAGAGATCCTGTCAGAGTCAGTGGGAGGGAGGGGGCGGAGCTCTCGAGGGCCAGGTTGGCTGCAGCTCAGGCTCTATATCGCGGAGTCTGCACTGGGCCCCAGGAGCTGAGGTGTCGACCCAGCCATTCTGCACTAGGAAATCTGGTCTGAAGTGCCGGGTGTGGAACCTCTGCATGCGGGACCCTAGGAGCACGTGAAATTAGACAAAGCACAAAGGATAAAAAAGGTTAGACTTGACTTTATTGCCCAGATTCTACTTTTATCTCCCAGGGATTTTTAATGGGCTTTGCTGGGGACAAACCCCTCCTCTGCCTTTTGTCCCGTTCCTCATTCTTGGAGTGCTGAGGGTGCAGACACTTCTTCTGTAACTGCTGAGTGCTGAGTTGGGAGCCCTAATACCCGGGGGCGAGGGTCAGAACTTCTCCCCAGCAGCCTCCAGGTGACGTTGATTGTCCCCAGGCCCCCTGCCTCCCTGCTCGTCCACCTGAGCACCAGCATTGGAAGTGTTATAGATTCTAATGACCTTTAAGGGTCCAGGAAAGAGATGTGCAGAGACGCTGTGGGGGCCGGTTTCACCCCGCCCCACATTTGTTCGGCCACCTTAGGCTGACCATTTCTGCCAGCCTAGATGCTCTGACCAGTAGTCTGCGCTTTCTTCAATTAGGCCCCTGAATTAACGTACAAACAGCACCAGGTGTCAGAGCCCTGCCCGCTCAACTCCCAGACAGTCCAGGGTCAGTGGTGATCAAGGACCATGATGACCACTGAGTCAACAGCCTTTTGAAGTAAACAGGAGTCCAGCCAGTCTTATTGGCCACCATCATCACGGTGTCTGTAGGCTTTTCTATGGTGACAGTGTGATATACGGTTCCCCCACCAAGATTATTAGCTCCCCTCTGGGTGCAGTAAGTCCTGCAAGCAGTAGTCTACTCTTTTGGGACACACTCTTATTGTTTTATGAGAGAAACTCCAGGTCAAGTGATGTTCACACGAGTCGTCATGGTGCCCTGTTGCCCCCGGTTATCTCTCTGGATGTTGGAGTTGGAGGGCCTCCTCACTCGAGGTCGGTGTGCCCACGGAGCGAACCCTGCAACTTCAGGGCATCGTTGGTGGTTAGGATCACCACGTGGGGTCCTTTTCCCTTAGGAAGGAGGTGGCCTTTTGGGCTGCTGATTTCCAGGTTTTTAGATACCGCCAGTATCTTGGCCAGATGCGGCAGTGGGCCAAGCCCCTTGGTGACCGTAGTTTATCCTACCTGGATGGCATTCTTGCATTGTTCCATTTCAAGTGGTCCCAGTTTTTGCACTAATTCTCCAATGGCGATTCACCTTTCACCGGGAATGTAAAGGTCAAAGGGTTTAGCTAAATTAGGGAGTTCCAGGGCAAGGGTCTGAATTGACTGCTCTTTCCATTCTTGAAAGGCCACTTCTGGATTCTATTCAAAAGGATCATCATCTTTTCCTTTCAGTGTTTCATATAGAGGCCCAGCTAGTAGACTGTAGTTAGGGATCCAGAAGCAGCAAACCCTGGCCTCCCCAGGAACCCCTAAGCTGTCTTCTAGTTTTAGAAAGGGGTAAGGCTGCAAATGGTTTCTTCCCTTTCCTGAGATGGGCTTCTCCGACCTTCTGTGAGAATGAAGCCCAGGCAGGTCACCGCAGTCTGTGATATTTGAGCTTTTTCTTGGACAACTTCTATCCTTTATTGGCTTGGTAGTTCAGAGGCCTCCTTAGTAGGGCTGGCGATCAGAATGTCGTCTGCGTACTGAAGGAGGGTTTCCTTTTCCAGAGGTAGAACTTTTAGGTCTTTAGCTAAGCTTTCCCCAAAGATGGTGTGGGAATTTTTGCACCCTTGGGGCAAGACGGCCCGGAAGTATTGTTTTAGTTGTATGTTGAGTCCTGCCACTCACAAGCCAAAATTTCTTGTGACTCTGGGACTAATGGAATACAAAAGAAGGCATCATTGAAGACTAATACAGAATACCATGTCCTGGTGGTTGGTAGAATGACCAGCAGGGTGTAGGAATTAGGAGCAACTGGAGGTATATCCTCGGTGGCTTCACTGACTGTCCTGACATCCTTTACCAGGTCCCCAGCAGCCCATGGGGCTCTCGTGGTCAGACCAATCCCAGAATATGGAGCTCACCTGGGCAGGTACCCCACCCCCACCCCAGCCCACGGGGCTCTCGTGGTCAGGCCCTTCCCAGGATACAGAGCTACCCTTGCAGGTACCATGGCAGGGCTGGGCACACAGGAACCGTGCACATAGCCCTCATTGCAGAGCACCCCCAGCTCACCTGTCGCTCAGAGCTGGCACAGAGCACCTCAGAGCAGGACTTGAACTAACAAACAGCAGCTGCGACAGGTCTGTGACCCTGGGCATCACTCTGTGCGGCCTCCCTCCACCTGGTCTTCCAGAGACTTCCACTGCACCCGGGGCACCAGGCCTCTGTCTCCAACCACCACCCACCCCTCCTCTCCCTGACTCCTGGGTTCCTCTCATAAGGAGAGGGTTTTCTTGAAGTTGTCTCCCACTCATGGGCCAGATAAAATGATTAGAAAACAAGCCAAAGCTGCAGCCCCTTGTCTATCCTGACTCTCAGGAGCCCACACCTGTTCCTTGGACCTGGCCGGTTCAGCAAGTTCCATTTTCTGCAACTGTGAGCCCCTGAGGGGTGATGATTGGCTGACCTGGGCAGCCTTACCGTGCGGGCCAGCCCTCCCCAGGTGTGCCTGGGTTGAGATCAATATAAATACCACTCCAGGCAGCAAGAGCCCCTGCAGCCGTGCCTGACGCCATTTTCTCTGCCCTGTCAGCAGTCTCGGGGCTGGGCTGGTGGGAGGGAGTGAGAGGCCACGGCTTTGTGGGTGGCCCAGTGTGAGTGGGGCTCTGCTGGACTTTCTGCAGCAGTTGCCAGGCTGCCACCTGCTAAAGAAGAGGATGTGTCACCCATACCTGCTGCTGGAATTTCTCCCTGGGCAGAGGTGAGGAAGGAAAAAAGCAGTGGGGGCAGGGACAGGACGGGTATCTCAGTCAGGGAAATGGAAATCTTCCAGAAGAGCACCCAGGGCCAGGACCATCCTGGCTGGCCTGCAGGCACCAAGTCGGCCGGCATGCTGTCACTCGTGTGGCTCTATG
Organism: Pseudorca crassidens; assembly: GCF_039906515.1. Lineage (NCBI taxonomy): Eukaryota > Metazoa > Chordata > Mammalia > Artiodactyla > Delphinidae > Pseudorca > Pseudorca crassidens. The sequence continues at coordinate 4,123 of NW_027136188.1, read as the reverse complement.
GCCCTTCCTCTAGGCTTTCAAGTCCTTGTATATATTCAGGTGTTTTACCTGGGACGGGTGGGAATAGTTCAGCAGCAACTGGCCTGGGGCTCACCTCCCGTTTACTCACAGATGCCTCGGCACGGTGCCCCAGCTTTGCAATGAGGACGCTTGTTGCGTGGGGGCTGCTGGCTGAATGGGAGACGATTCCCCACCACTGGCCAACTTCAGAATTGTTTACAACTGGAGCAAGTGCCCTGATACGGTTTTCCTCTGTGGAACTGGTGGGTTCTGTGTTTTTTTTTTCTCTTTTTCGTTTTTGGTTCAAGGTAGATTTTATTCCTCTTTTTTGTATTTACAGATATAAGCATGGAAATAATTTATTCATATAAATACATGTATGTGAAGGGAATAATTGTTTTTTCTGTTTTATTTTTTAAATTTTATTTCTTTTTAATTTTGAATTTTATTTTATATTTTTATACAGCAGGTTCTTATTGGTTATCTATTTTATACATATAAATGTATACATGCCAATCCCAGTCTCTCAACTCCTCCCACCACCACCCCCCCAACAGCTTTCCCCCCTTGTTGTCCATACATTTGTTGTCTACATCTGTTGCTCTATTTATGCCTTGCAAAATGGTTAATCTGTACAGTTTTTCTAGGTTCCACATATATGCATGAATATACAAGATTTGTTTTTCTCTTTCTGACTTACTTCACTCTGTATGACAGTCTCTAGATCCATCGACGTCTCTACAAATGACCCAATTTCATTCCTTTTCATGGCTTAGTAATATTCCATTTTATATATGTACCACAGCTTTATGCATTCGTCTGTCTGTGGGCATTTAGGTTGCTTCCATTACCTCGATATTGTAAATAGTGATGCAATGAACATTGCGGTGAATGTCTCGTTTTGATTTATGGTTTTGTCTGGGTATATGTCCAGTACTGGGATTGCTGTATCATATGGTAATTCTATTGTTAGTTTCTTAAGAAACTCCATATTGTTCTCCGTAGTGACTGTATCAATTTATATTCCCAACAATAGTGGAAGAGGGTTCCTTTTCTCCACACCCTTTCCAGCATTTTTGTTTGTAGATTTTCTCATGATGCCCATTCTATCAGGTGTGAGGTGATACCTCATTGTTGAGTCCATTTTGTTGAGCAAGGGGTAGGTCTTGTCTATTACATATTTGGCTTATTGAATGGTATCTGTGCTAATTTCAAACTCTGGTTTTATGCAGCACCCCAACTCACTTTCCCCCTTAAGGAAGCATAAGTTGGTTTTCTAAACTTGAGACCCTGTTCTGTTTTGTAATTCAGTTCATGTGTAGCCAAGTTCACATTCCGTGTATTAGTGATATCTTATGATGTTTCTTTTTCTGTGTGACATATTTCAGTTAGAATCATCATACCTGAATCCACTCATTATGCTGCTACGGGCCTGATGACATAGATTTCATGGCTGAGTGATTTTGCATTGTACATAAGTACCACAACTTCTTTATCCATTTTTCACTTTCTGCGATACTGAACTTGTACCGTAAACGAGGTTCTTGTAAACAGAGCTGTCCCAAACTGTGGGGTGGCTGTGTCTTTTTGATTTTAATTTCCCTAAGCTATAGGACCATAAGTGGAAGTGCCCTAGGCTCTGTTGCTTTGTTTTTTAGATGTTTCAGGAAACACCATACACTTCTCCCGAGTGGCTGTGGCAATTTACATCCCGCCCATCAGCATAACAAGGCTCCCAGTTCTCCATGGCCTGTCCTGCCTTTCTGGATTTTACACTTTTCTCAGATGGCCCTTTTGACCGGGGGGAAGTGAGACTTCATTGTAGTGCAAATTTCCTTTGCAAGCTTGCTTGGTTGGCCAAAAAGGGCGTATGTCAGGAAAAAACGCATACGCCCTTTTTGGCGAAGTGCATCATTGTGGTCGTTCTCCCTGCTTTCCTATGCTTTCAATGCAATTCCAGTCTACCTCCTGAAATCGGTTTCCTGCAATTCTTCCCCGCTTTCAAGTCCTCTTGGCAACCTTACTTCAGTATATTTTTGGACGATAGCTGTCATTTATAAGTCTGCAGGTTTGTGAATTACAGTGCCCCTGAGCTCCTTTCTTCAACTCGCTTTCTTGTGAGCTGGCCACAACACCGCAGGATGGCTTCAGGCCCTAATCTGGTCCCGGCACGACATGCTGAGCCTTTGGTTAATTCCTCTTCCTGGTGGGAAATGAGAGTTAAATTTGCCCGTCCAGACACCTCCAGCTAGTCTCTCATTGGTTCTCCCTATTCCTGTTCATCTTCCGCAGAAATTGCAAACTGGGCCAAACAGGAGGTTAAAGGCACTGACTCTCCAAGTCGGGAGAGTGTTAGTAAAGCGTCTGGAATGTTGCACCTGAGTACCAGGGGACGAGAACTGAGACATTTTGGAACAAGTCTCCCGATCACATGGTTGATCATACTCTGGGTTCCACATGCATGTTTTAGCTGAAGGAAGAATCCCTGAAACCTGGAGAGTTGAGACCCGTGGAATGGGTACCATGCAATATGACTTCAAAGTGTCTTCATTTGCTTACCGAACCTCTCCAATCCTATCACTGCTGCGTTTATGCCCCTGTACACAGGCTTGATTCCCTTTCGGAGACGTAGCAATCCATAGGTTTTAAGATACTTACTAGTCAGGTACATTCTTAGGCATTTAATATGGGGTGTTGAGTCCATTTCGTTGAGCAAGAAGTAGCTCTTGTCTATTCCATATTTGACTTAAGGAACTTTATCTGTGCTCATTTCAATCTCTGGTTTTATGCAGCACACCAACTCACCTTTCCCCTTAAGCAAGCATAAGTTGGTTTTCTAAATTTGAGACCCTGTTCTGTTCTGTAATTCAGTTCCTGTGTAGCCAAGTTTACATTCCGTGTATTACTGATATCTTATGATGTTTCTTTTTCTGTGTGACTTATTTCAGTTAGAATCATCATACCTGAATCCACTCATTGTGCTGCTAAGGGCCTGATGACATAGATTTCATTGCTGAGTGATATTGCTTTGTAAGTAAATACCACAACTTCTTTATCCATTTTTCACTTTCTGCGATGTTGAACTTGTACTGTAAACGAGGTTCTTGTAAACAGAGGCGTCCCAATGTTTGGGGTGGCTGTGTCTTTTTGATTTTAATTTCCCTAAGCTATAGGACCATAAGTGGAAGTGCCCTAGGCTCTGTTGCTTTGTTTTTTAGATGTTTCAGGAAACACCATACACTTCTCCCGAGTGTCTGCTGGCAATTTACATCCCGCCCATCAGCATAACAAGGCTCCCAGTTCTCCATGGCCTGTCCTGCCTTTCTGGATTTTACACTTTTTTCAGATGGCCCTTTTGACCGGGGGGATGTGAGACTTCATTGTAGTGCAGATTTCCTTTGCAAGCTTGCTTGGTTGGCCAAAAAGGGCGTATGCGTTTTTTCCTGAATATATTCAGGAAAAAACGCATACGCCCTTTTTGGCCAAGTGCATCATTGTGGACGTTCTGCCTCTTTTCCTATGCTTTCAATGCAATTCCAGTCTACCTCCTGAAATCGGTTTCCTGCAATTCTGCCCCGCTTTCAAGTCCTCTTGGCAGCCTTACTTCAGTATATTTTTGGACGATAGCTGTCATTTATAAGTCTGCAGGTTTGTGAATTACAGTGCCCCTGAGCTCCTTTCTTCAACTCGCTTTCTTTTGAGCTGGCCGCAACACCGCAGGATGGCTTCAGGCCCTAATCTGGTTCCGGCACGGCACGCTGAGCCTTTGGTTAATTCCTCTTCCTGGTGGGAAATGAGAGTTAAATTTGCCCGTCCAGACACCTCCAGCTAGTCTCTCATTGGTTCTCGCTATTCCTGTTCATCTTCCGCAGAAATTGCAAACTGGGCCAAACAGGAGGTTAAAGGGACTGACTCTCCAAGTCGGGAGGGTGTTAGTAAAGCGTCTGGAATGTTGCACCCCAGTACCAGGGTACGAGAACTGAGACATATTTGAACACGTTTCCCGATCACATGGTTGATCATACTCTAGGTTCCACATGCATGTTTTAGCTGAAGGAAGAATCCCTGAAACCTGGAGAGTTGAGACCCGTGGAATGGGTACCATGCAATATGACTTCAAAGG
>NW_027136187.1:0-91495 GCF_039906515.1 Pseudorca crassidens | reverse complement strand
GGACGATAGCTGTCATTTATAACTCTGCAGGTTTGTGAATTACAGTGCCCCTGAGATCCTTTATTCAACTCGCTTTTTTGTGAGCTGGCCGCAACACCGCAGAATTGCTTTAGGCGCTAGTGTGGTTCCGGCATGACACGCTGAGCGTTTGGTTAATTCCTCTTCCTGATCGGAAATGAGAGTTAAATTTGCCCGTCCAGACACCTCCAGCTAGTCGCTCATTGGTTCCCTCTATTCCTGTTCATTTTCGACAGAAATTGCAAACTGGCCCAAACAGGAGGTTAAAGGCACTGACTCTCCAAGTGGGGACAGTGTTAGTAAAGTGTCTGGAATGTTGCACCCGAGTACCGGGGGATGAAAACTGAGTCACATTTAAACACGTTTCCTGATCACACGGTGGATCATACTCTGGGTTCCACATGTATGTTTTAGCTGAAGGAAGAATCCCTTAAACCTGGAGAGTTGAGACCCCTGCAATGGGTACCATGCAATATGACTTCAAAGGGTCTGCATTTGCTCACCGAACCTCACCAATCCTATCACTGCTGCATTTATGCTGCTGTACACACGCTTGATTCTCTTTCGGAGACATATAAATCCATAGGTTTTAAGATTCTTACTAGTCAGGTATATTCTTAGGCGTTTAATATGGGGTGTTGAGTCCACTTCGTTGAGCAAGGAGTAGCTCTTGTCTATTACATATTTGGCTTATGGAATGGTATCTGTGCTAATTTCAATCTCTGGTTTTATGCAGCACCCCAACTCACCTTTCCCCTTAAGCAAGCATAAGTTGGTTTTCTACATTTGAGATGCTGTTCTGTTTTGTAATTCAGTAGCTGTGTAGCCAACTTTACATTCCGTGTAGTAGTGATATCTTATGATGTTTCTTTTCTGTGTGATTTATTTCACTTAGAATCATCGTACCTGAATGCACTCATTATGCTGCTATGGGCCTGATGACATAGATTTCATTGCTGAGTGATATTGCATTGTACGTAAGTACCACAACTTCTTTATCCATTTTTCGCTTTCTCTGATATTGAACTTGTACTATAAACGAGGTTCTTGTAAACAGAGCCGTCCCAAACTTTGGGGTGGCTGTGTCTTTTTGATTTTAATTTCCCTAAGCTATAGGACCATAAGTGGAAGTGCCCTAGGCTCTGTTGCTTTGTTTTTTAGATGTTTCAGGAAACACCATACACTTCTCCAGAGTGGCTGTTGGCAGTTTACATCCCGCCCATCAGCTTAACAAGGCCCCCAGTTCTCCATGGCCTGTCCTGCCTTTCTGGATTTTACACTTTTTTCAGGTGGCCCTTTTGACCGGGGGACTGTGAGACTTCATTGTAGTGCAGATTTCCTTAGCAAGCTTGCTTGGTTGGCCAAAAAGGGCGTATGCGTTTTTTCCTGAATATATTCAGGATAAAACGCATACGCCCTTTTTGGCCAAGTGCATCATTGTGGACGTTCTGCCTCTTTTCCTATGCTTTACATGCAATTCCAGCCTACCTCCTGAAATCGGTTTCTTGAAATTCTGCCCCGCTTTCAAGTCCACTTGGCAGCCTTACTTCAATATATTTTTGGACGATAGCTGTCATTTATAACTCTGCAGGTTTGTGAATTACAGTGCCCCTGAGCTCCTTTCTTCAACTCGCTTTCTTGTGAGCTGGCCGCAACACCGCAGGATTGCTTCAGGCCCTAGTGTGGTTCCGGCACGGCACGCTGAGCCTTTGGTTAATTCCTCTTCGTGGTGGGAAATGAGAGTTAAATTTGCCCGTCCAGACACCTCCAGCTAGTCTCTCATTGGTTCTCCCTTTTCCTGTTCATTTTCCGCAGAAATTGCAAACTGGGCCAAACAGGAGGTTAAAGGCACTGACTCTCCAAGTGGGGAGAGTGTTAGTAAAGCGTCTGGAATGTTGCACCCGAGTATCGGGGGACGAAAACTGAGACACCTTTGAACACGTTTCCCGATCACACGGTGGATCATACTCTGGGTTCCACATGCATGTTTTAGCTGAAGGAAGAATCCCTTAAACCTGGAGAGTTGAGACCCATGGAATGGGTACCATGAAATATGACTTCAAAGGGTTTGCATTTGCTCACCGATCCTCACCAATCCTATCACTGCTGCGTTTATGCTGCTGTACACACGCTTGATTCTCTTTCTGAGACATATAAATCCATAGGTTTTAAGATTCTTACTAGTCAGGTATATTCTTAGGCGTTTAATATGGGGTGTAGAGTCCACTTCGTTGAGCAAGGAGGAGCTCTTGTCTATTACATATTTGGCTTATGGAACGGTATCTGTGCTAATTTCAATCTCTGGTTTTATGCAGCACCCCAACTCACCTTTCCCCTTAAGCAAGCATAAGTCGGTTTTCTACATTTGAGACCCTGTTCTGTTTTGTAATTCAGTTCCTGTGTAGCCAAGTTTACATTCCATGTGGTAGAGATATCTTATGATGTTTCTTTTTCTGTGTGACTTATTTCACTTAGAATCATCGTACCTGAATCCACTCATTATGCTGCTATGGGCCTGATGACATAGATTTCATTGCTGAGTGATATTGCATTGTACGTAAGTACCACAACTTCTTTATCCATTTTGCGCTTTCTGTGATATTGAACTTGTACCGTAAACAAGGTTCTTGTAAACAGAGCTGTCCCAAAGATTGGGGTGGTTGTGTCTTTTTGATTTTAATTTCCCTAAGCTATAGGACCATAAGTGGAAGTGCCCTAGGCTCTGTTGCTTTGTTTTTTAGATGTTTCAGGAAACACCATACACTTCTCCAGAGTGACTGTTGGCAATTTACATCCCGCCCATCAGCATAACAAGGCTCCCAGTTCTCCATGGCCTGTCCTGCCTTTGTGGATTTTACACTTTTTTCAGATGGCCCTTTTGACTGGGGGGCAGTGAGACTTCATTGTAGTGCAGATTTCCTTTGCAAGCTTGCTTGGTTGGCCAAAAAGGGCGTATGCGTTTATTCCTGAATATATTCAGGAAAAAACGCATACGCCCTTTTTGGCCAAGTGCATCATTGTGGACGTTCTGCCTCTTTTCCTATGCTTTACATGCAATTCCAGTCTACTTCCTGAAATCGGTTTCCTGCAATTCTGCCCCGCTTTCAAGTCCTCTTGGCAGCCTTACTTCAATATATTTTTGGACGATAGCTGTCATTTATAACTCTGCAGGTATGTGAATTACAGTGCCCCTGAGCTCCTTTCTTCAACTCGCTTTCTTGTGAGCTGGCCGCAACACCGCAGCATTGCTTCAGGCCCTAGTGTGGTTCCGGCATGGCACACTGAGCCTTTGGTTAATTCCTCTTCCTGGTGGGAAATGAGAGTTAAATTTGCCCGTCCAGACACCTCCAGCTAGTCTCTCATTGGTTCTCCCTATTCCTGTTCATTTTCCGCAGAAATTGCAAACTGGGCCAAACAGGAGGTTAAAGGCACTGACTCTCCAAGTGGGGAGAGTGTTAGTAAAGCATCTGGAATGTTGCACCCGAGTACCAGGGGACGAAAACTGACACAATTGAACACGTTTCCCGAGCACACGGTGGATCATACTCTGGGTTCCACATGCATGTTTTAGCTGAAGGAAGAATCCCTTAAACCTGGAGAGTTGAGACCCATGGAATGGGTACCATGCAATATGACTTCAAAGGGTCTGCATTTGCTCACCGATCCTCACCAATCCTATCACTGCTGCGTTTATGTCGCTGTACACACGCTTGATTCTCTTTCGGAGACATATAAATCCATAGGTTTTAAGATTCTTTCTAGTCAGGTATATTCTTAGGCGTTTAATATGGGGTGTTGAGTCCACTTCGTTGAGCAAGGAGTAGCTCTTGTCTATTACATATTTGGCTTATGGAACGGTATCTGTGCTAATTTCAATCTCTGGTTTTATGCAGCACCCCAACTCACCTTTCCCCTTAAGCAAGCATACGTTGGTTTTCTACATTTGAGACCCTGTTCAGTTTTGTAATTCAGTTCCTGTGTAGCCAAGTTTACATTCCGTGTACTAGTGATATCTTATGATGTTTCTTTTTCTGTGCGACTTATTTCACTTAGAATCATCGTACCTGAATCCACTCATTATGCTGCTACGGGCCTGATGACATAGATTTCATTGCTGAGTGATATTGCATTGTACGTAATTACCACAACTTCTTTATCCATTTTTCACTTTCTGTGATACTGAACTTGTACCGTAAACGAGGTTCTTGTAAACAGAGCCGTCCCAAACTTTGGGGTGGCTGTGTCTTTTTGATTTTAATTTCCCTAAGCTATAGGACCATAAGTGGAAGTGCCCTAGGCTCTGTTGCTTTGCTTTTTAGATGTTTCAGGAAACACCATACACTTCTCCAGAGTGGCTGTTCGCAATTTACATCCCGCACATCAGCATAACAAGGTTCCCAATTCTCCATGGCCTGTCCTGCCTTTCTGGATTTTACACTTTTTTCAGATGGCCCTTTTGACCAGGGGCAGTGAGACTTCATTGTAGTGCAGATTTCCTTTGCAAGCTTGCTTGGTTGGCCAAAAAGGGCGTATGCGTTTTTTCCTGAATATATTCAGGAAAAAACGCATACGCCCTATTTGGCCAAGTGCATCATTGTGGACGTTCTGCCTCTTTTCCTATGCTTTACATGCTATTCCAGTCTACCTCCTGAAATCGGTTTCCTGCAATTCTGCCCCGCTTTCAAGTCCTCTTGGCAGCCTTACTTCAATATATTTTTGGACGATAGCTGTCATTTATAACTCTGCAGGTATGTGAATGACAGTGCCCCTGAGCTCCTTTCTTCAACTCGCTTTCTTGTGAGCTGGACGCAACACCGCAGGATTGCTTCAGGCCCTACTGTGGTTCCGGCATGGCATGCTGAGCCTGTGGTTAATTCCTATTCCTGGTGGGAAATGAGAGTTAAATTTGCCCGTCCAGACACCTCCAGCTAGTCTCTCATTGGTTCTCCCTATTCCTGTTCATTTTCCGCAGAAATTGCAAACTGGGCCAAACAGGAGGTTAAAGGCACTGACTCTCCAAGTGGAAAGAGTGTTAGTAAAGCGTCTGGAATGTTGCACCCGAGTATCGGGGGATGAAACCTGAGACACCTTTGAACACGTTTCCCGATCACACGGTGGATCATACTCTGGGTTCCACATGCATGTTTTAGCTGAAGGAAGAATCCCTTAAACCTGGAGAGTTGAGACCCATGGAAAGGGTACCATGAAATATGACTTCAAAGGGTCTGCATTTGCTCACCGATCCTCACCAATCCTATCACTGCTGCGTTTATGCTGCTGTACACACGCTTGATTCTCTTTCTGAGACATATAAATCCATAGGTTTTAAGATTCTTACTAGTCAGGTATATTCTTAGGCGTTTAATATGGGGTGTAGAGTCCACTTCGTTGAGCAAGGAGTAGCTCTTGTCTATTACATATTTGGCTTATGGAACGGTATCTGTGCTAATTTCAATCTCTGGTTTTATGCAGCACCCCAACTCACCTTTCCCCTTAAGCAAGCATAAGTCGGTTTTCTACATTTGAGACCCTGTTCTGTTTTGTAATTCAGTTCCTGTGTAGCCAAGTTTACATTCCATGTGGTAGAGATATCTTATGATGTTTCTTTTTCTGTGTGACTTATTTCACTTAGAATCATCGTACCTGAATCCACTCATTATGCTGCTACGGGCCTGATGACATAGATTTCATTGCTGAGTGATATTGCATTGTACGTAAGTACCACAACTTCTTTATCCATTTTTCGCTTTCTGTGATATTGAACTTGGACCATAAATGAGGTTCTTGTAAACAGAGCTGTCCATAACTTTGGGGTGGCTGAGTCTTTTTGATTTTAATTTCCCTAAGCTATAGGACCATAAGTGGAAGTGCCCTAGGCTCTGTTGCTTTGTTTTGTAGATGTTTCAGGAAACACCATACACTTCTCCAGAGTGGCTGTTGGCAATTTACATCCCGCCCATGAGCATAACAAGGCTCCCAGTTCTCCATGGCCTGTCCTGCCTTTCTGGATTTTACACTTTTTTCAGATGGCCCCTTTGACCGGGGGGCAGTGAGACTTCATTGTAGTGCAGATTTCCTTTTCAAGCTTCCTTGGTTGGCCAAAAAGGGCGTATGCGTTTTTTCCTGAATATATTCAGGAAAAAACGCATACGCCCTTTTTGGCCAAGTGCATCATTGTGGACGTTCTGCCTCTTTTCCTATGCTTTACATACAATTCCAGTCTACCTCCTGAAATCGGTTTCCTGCAATTCTGCCCCGCTTTCAAGTCCTCTTGGCAGCCTTACTTCAATATCTTTTTGGACGATAGCTGTCATTTATAACTCTGCAGGTTTGTGAATTACAGTGCCCCTGAGCTCCTTTCTTCAACTCGCTTTGTTGTGAGCTGGCCGCAACACCGCAGCATTGCGTCAGGCCCTAGTGTGGTTCCGGCATGGCACGCTGAGCCTTTGGTTAATTCCTCTTCCTGGTGGGAAATGAGAGTTAAATTTGCCTGTCCAGACACCTCCAGCTAGTCTCTCATTGGTTCTCCCTATTCCTGTTCATTTTCCGCAGAAATTGCAAACTGGGCCAAACAGGAGGTTAAAGGCACTGACTCTCCAAGTGGGGAGAGTGTTAGTAAAGCGTCTGGAATGTTGCACCCGAGTACCGGGGTACGAAAACTGACTCACATTTGAACACGTTTCCCGATCACACGGTGGATCATACTCTGGGTTCCACATGCATGTTTTAGCTGAAGGAAGAATCCCTTAAACCTGGAGAGTTGAGACCCATGGAATGGGTACCATGCAATATGACTTCAAAGGGTCTGCATTTGCTCACCGATCCTCACCAGTCCTATCACTGCTGCGTTTATGCCGCTGTACACACACTTGATTCTCTTGCAGAGACATATAAATCCATAGGTTTTAAGATTCTTACTAGTCAGGTATATTATTAGGCGTTTAATATGGGGTGTTGAGTCCACTTCGTTGAGCAAGGTTTAGCTCTTGTCTATTACATATTTGTCTTATGGAACGGTATCTGTGCTAATTTCAATCTCTGGTTTTGTGCAGCACCCCAACTCACCTTTCCCCTTAAGCAAGCATACGTTGGTTTTCTACATTTGAGACCCTGTTCTGTTTTGTAATTCAGTTCCTCTGTAGCCAAGTTTACATTCCGTGTAGTAGTGATATTTTATGATGTTTCTTTTTCTGTGTGACTTATTTCTCTTAGAATCATCGTACCTGAATCCACTCATTATGCTGCTACGGGCCTGATGACATAGATTTTATTGTTGAGTGAGATTGCATTGTACGTAAGTACCACAACTTCTTTATCCATTTTTCGCTTTTTGTGATATTGAACTTGTACCGTAAACGAGGTTCTTGTAAACAGAACCGTCCCAAATTTTGGGGTGGCTTTGTCTTTTTGATTTTAATTTCCCTAAGCTATAGGACCATAAGTGGAAGTGCCCCAGGCTCTGTTGCTTTTTTTTTAGATGTTTCAGGAAACACCATACACTTCTCCAGAGTGGCTGTGGGCAATTTACATCCCGCCCATGAGCATAACAAGGCTCCCAGTTCTCCATGGCCTGTCCTGCCTTTCTGGATTTTACATTTTTTTCAGATGGCCCTTTTGACCGGGGGGCAGTGAGACTTCATTGTAGTGCAGATTTCCTTTGCAAGCTTGCTTGGTTGGCCAAAAAGGGCGTATGCGTTTTTTCCTGAATATATTCAGGAAAAAACGCATACGCCCTTTTTGGCCAAGTGCATCATTGTGGACGTTCTGCCTCTTTTCCTATGCTTTACATGCAATTCCAGTCTACCACCTGAAATCAGTTTCCTGCAATTCTGCCCCGCTTTCAAGTCCTCTTGGCAGCCTTACTTCAATATATTTTTGGACGATAGCTGTCATTTATAACTCTGAAGTTTTGTGAATTACAGTGTCCCTGAGCTCCTTTCTTCAACTTGCTTTCTTGTGAGCTGGCCGCAACACCGCAGCCTTGCTTCAGGCCCTAGTGTGGTTCCGGCTTGGCACGTTGAGCCTTTGGTTAACTCCTCTTCCTGGTGGGAAATGAGAGTTAAATTTGCCCGTCCAGACACCTCCATCTATTCTCTCATTGGTTCTACCTATTCCTGTTCATTTCCCGCAGAAATTGCAAACTGGGCCAAACAGAAGTTTAAAGGCACTGACTCTCCAAGTGGAAAGAGTGTTAGTAAAACGTCTGGAATGTTGCACCCGAGTACCAGGGGACGAAACCTGAGACACATTTGAATACGTTTCTCGATCACACGGTGGATCATACTCTGGGTTCCACATGCATGTTTTAGCTGAAGGAAGAATCCCTTAAACCTGGAGAGTTGTGACCCATGGAATGTGTACCATGCAATATGACTTCAAAGGGTCTGCATTTGCTCACCGAACCTCACCAATCCTATCACTGCTGCGTTTATGACACTGTACACACGCTTGATTCTCTTTCGGAGACATATATATCCATAGATTTTAAGATTCTTACTAGTCAGGTATATTCTTAGGCGTTTAATATGGGGTGTTGAGTCCACTTCGTTGAGCAAGGAGTAGCTCTTGTCTATTACATATTTGGCTTATGGAACGGTATCTGTGCTAATTTCAATCTCTGGTTTTATGCAGCACCCCAACTCACCTTTCCCCTTAAGCAAGCATAAGTTCGTTTTCTACATTTGAGACCCTGTTCTGTTTTGTAATTCAGTTCCTGTGTAGCCAAGTTTACATTCCGTGTAGTAGTGATATCTTATGATGTTTCTTTTTCTTTGTGACTTATTTCACTTAGAATCATCATACCTGAATCCACTCATTATGCTGCTATGGGCCTGATGACATAGATTTCATTGCTGAGTGATATTGCATTGTACGTAAGTACCACAACTTCTTTATCCATTTTTCGCTTTCTGCGATATTGAACTTGTACCGTAAACGAGGTTCTTGTAAACAGAGCCGTCCCAAACTTTGGGGTGGCTGTGTCTTTTTTATTTTAATTTCCCTAAGCTATAGGACCATAAGTGGAAGTGCCCTAGGCTCTGTTGCTTTGTTTTTTAGATGTTTCAGGAAACACCATACACTTCTTCAGAGTGGCTGTTGCCAATTTACATCCCGCCCACCAGCATAACAAGGCTCCCAGTTCTCCATGGCCTTTCCTGCCTTTCTGGATTTTACACTTTTTCAGATGGCCCTTTTGACCTGGGGGAAGTGAGACTTCATTGTAGTGCAGATTTCCTTTGCAAGCTTGCTTGGTTGGCCAGAAAGGGCATATGCGTTTCTTCCTGAATATATTCAGGAAAAAACGCATGCGCCCTTTTTGGCCAAGTGCATCATTGTCGACGTTCTGAGTCTTTTCATATGTTGTCAATGCAATTCTAGTCTACCTCTTGAAATCGGTTTCCTGCAATTCTACCTTGCTGTCAGTGCTTCTTCATAGCCTTACCTCAATATACTTTTGGAAAATAGTTGGCCTTTATAACTCTGCAGGTTTTTGAATTGCAGTGGCCCTTAGCTCCATTTTTCAGCTCTTATTTTTGTGATCTTGCCTCATATCCACAGGATTTTTTCATGCCCTATTCTTCTTCTGGGGCGCCTTGCTCTGCCTTTGGTTAATTCTTCTTCCTGATGTGAAATTAGAGTGACATGTGCCCATTGAAACCGCTACAGCTATTTTCTCACTGGTTCCCCCTATTCCCATTCATCCTCCGCACTAACTGCAGACTGTGCGATACCGGAACTTAAAGGCATTGACTCTCCGTGTGGGGATGTTGTTAGTAAAGTGGCTGGAATGTTGATCCGGAGCCCCAGGAGAGGAAAATGAGGTGCGTTTTAGAAACCTTTCCCGATCATATGGTATACCATCCGCTGGATTTCCCATGCATGGTTTAGCTGTAGGAAGATTCCCTTCAACCTGGAGTGTTGGGACCCTTGGAATGAGTAGCATGAAGTATTGCATTAAACTTTCGGCAGTTGCTCACCAAAGCTCACCAATCCTCTCAGCCCCAAGTGTCCAGCCTTATGTCTTATCCAGCTGTGGGTTTATATGTGGTCATTCCAGGTTGCATCACAGCCCCTGAGCGAATTTTGTAAGAATTTTTCTCTCTTTCATTGTTTCTGCGTTTTGGTTTTAAAATTTATTTCTATAATGGGGTTTAGCTCATTTTCACTGCTGTGTTTGGCCACTCTGCACACACTTGATTCCCTTATGGAGATATATCAATACATGGGTTTTAAGATTCTTATTACTCAGATATATTTCTCTGCGGTGTATAGGGTGTGTTGAGGCCAGTTCATTGAGCAAGGTGTAGATCTTGTCTAATACCTATTTGGTTTATTGAACGGTATCTGTGCTAATTTCAAACTCTGGTTTTATGCATCACCCCACCTCTCCTTTCCCCTTAAGCTGACATAAGTGTGTTTTCTAAATGTGAGACACTGTTCTGTTTTGTAATTCATTTTTTGTGCAGCCATATTTATCCTCCCTCTATAAGTGATATCTTATGATATGTTTCTTTTTCTGTTTGACTTATTTCAAGTAGTATTATCGGACCTAAATCCACTCTTTATCCTTCTACTAGCCTTATTACATTGATTTCATGGTGAAGAGATATTCCATTGTACATAAGTACCACATTTTCTTTATCCATTGTTCTCTTTCCTGGGATATTTAAGGTGTACTGAAGTTGAGGTTCTTGTAAACAGAGTAGGCCTAAACTGTGGTGTGCTTGTGTCTTGTTGATTTTTAGACTTCCCTAGATATACTTCCATGATTGGAAGTGCCCTATGCTCTGTAGCTCTGTTTTTTAGATGATTTAGGAACCACCATACACTTCTCCAGAGTGGCTCTCGGCAGTTCACACACTGTCCATCAGCGTATAAAGGCTCCCTGTTCTCCATGGCCTGTCCTGCATTTCTGGTTTTTACAATTTTTTCGGATGGCCCTTTTGACCGGTGGGAAATGAGACTTCTTTGTTGTGCACATTTGCATTGCTTGCTTGCTTGGTTGCCCATAAAGTGCGTATGCGTTTTTTCCTGGATATATTCAGGAAAAAACGCATACTCCTTTTTGGGCCAACTGCATCATTGTCGAAATTCTGCCGCTTTTCATGTGCTTTAAAGACGAGTCCAATCTATCTCTTGAAATCTGTTTCTTGCAATTCTGTCTTGCATTCAGATCCTCTTCTTTGCCTTACCTCAACATATTTTTGGACGTTAGTTTTCATTTATAACTCTGCAGGTTTGTGAATTGCAGTGACCCTGAGCTCCATTTTTTAAGTTGCTCTTTTGTGAGCTGGCCTCAAAGCCGCAGGATTGCTTCAGGCCCTATTTTGGCTCCAGCGAGGCGGGCTGAGCCTTTTTTTACTTCTTATTCTTAATGGGAAATTAGAGTGACATGTGGCCGTCCAAACCCCTACAACTATTCTCTCATTGGTTCCCCCTCTTCCCGTTCATCCTCCTCACAATTTGCAAAATGTGTGAAACAGAAGTTTAAATGTGCTGATTCTCTAAGTGGGGAGATTCTAAGTAACGTGGCTGGAATGATGAACAGGAGCACCAGGAGAGGATAAATGAGGTGCATTTTAGACACATCTCCCCATCACATGGTGTACAGTCCTCTGGGTTTTCCATGCATGTTTTAGCTGTAGGAAGATCCCTTGAACCTGCAGATTTGGGACCCATTGAATGGGTACCAGGTAGTATTACTTTAAAGGGTGTGCATTTCCTCACCCAACCTCACATTTCTCTTAGCACGAACAGTTTCCAGCCTTATGTGTCATCCTGCTGTGGGTCTAGATGTGTTCAATCCATGTTGCATCACCGTCCCTGAGGAAAAGTTGTAAGAGGTTTTCTCTGTCTCTCTGTCGTTTATTTTTTTCAATTTATTACTATATTGGTTACAGCTGATTTTCAAAGCTCTGTTTCTTGCTGCTGTACATCCACTTGATTCACATACAGAGAGACATCAATAAATTCTTTTTCAGATTCTTACCAGTCATATATATTCTTTTCCGGTGACTTGAGTGTGCTGAGTGCAGTTCTTTTAGCTACCGTGTAGGCCTTGTTGATTATCAGTTTGGTATTTGGAATGGTATCTTTGCTAATTTCAACCTCCTGGATGATGCCTCACCCCTCCCCACCTTTCCCGTTTAGCAGCCTTACGCGTGTTTTCTACATACTTGACTATGTTTTTCTTTTGTAATTTATTTCATGTGTAGCCATTTTGGATTCCACCTTTAAGTGATATCTTATGATATGTGTCTTTTTCTTTTTGAATTATGTCACTTAGAATGATCATACGTAACTCCTCCGGAGTTGTTACAACTGGCCATATTTCATTGATTTCCAGGCTGAGTAATATTCCACTCTACATAAGTACCACATCTCTATCCATTTTTTCCCTCCAGAGACATTTAAGTTATATCCTAGTCGAGGATCTTTTAAACAGAGAGGCAGTAAACATTGGGGTGCCTGTGTCCTCTCGATTTTTGTTTTTCCCAAGACATACGCCCATGAGTGCAAGTGCCCTATGCTCTGTAGCTCATTTTTTAGATGCTTTAGTAAACACAATACACTTCTCCAGAATGGCCGTTGGCAATATACATTTCCACTATAAGCCTCACAGGGCTCCCTCTTCTCCTTGCCCTGTCCTGCATTTCTGGTGTTTACACTTTATGAGGATGGCTCTTCTGACTGATGCGAAGTGATATCTTTTGTAGTATTGATTTCCAGTGCCCACCTGTTTGGTTGGCTAAAAAAGTGTATGCCCTTTTCTTGAATATATACAGAAAAAAACGCATACAGCCTTTTTGGCCAACTGCAATGTTGGCAATGTTCAGCCCCTTTTCTTGTGCTTAATGGCGAGTCCTTTCTACCTCCTCAAATCCCTTTCCTGCCATTCTCCCTTGCTTACCAATCCTTTTCTCTGACTTTCCTCAAGACATTTTTCAGTGATAGATATTTTCAACTCTGCAGTTTCGTGAATTTTACTGCCCCTGAGTTCCATTGTTCAACTTGTGTTTATGGGAACTGGCCACAAAGCAGTGGGATTTCCTCAAGCCCTATACTGTTTCCATGGGCAACCCTAGCCTTTGGTCAATTCGTCTTCCTGATTGGAAATTAGAGTGACATGTGCCTGTCTGAACACCTAGGACTTGTCTCTCATTGTTCCTCATCCTTCCGCTTCATCCTCTGGACAAATTCCAAACTGTACGCAACAGGATGTTGACAGTGCTGACATCTCCAAGTGGGGAGACTGTTAGTAAAGACGCTGGAGGGGATGAGGAGATGAGATGCCTTTTCCAAACTCTTCCCGATCAGACGGTATACCATCCTCTGGGTGTGACAGACATGTTTTAGCAGTAGGAAGAGTCCCATTCATGTAAGGAGAACACCAGGGCTTTTTCAAAATCAGTGTCTCCCCGAAACCCAAACTGGGGAATTTTTTAAGCTACGGCTACACATATGTTCATTAAGGGCCTTGGGAAGTAGGCAGAGTCCAAACTTTAGATGTTTGAAGTCTTCAGGGTCAGAAGCACTCACCACCGGCTTCCCTTAGGTTACACTTTAACTGTCATTGATAGATGATGTCAATAAAAATATCTATTCTTTTTCCGATTATTTCCCCTTATAGGTTATTGCAAAATATTGAGTGTAGTTCCCTGTGCTATACAGTAGTTCCTTGTTGATGATCTATTTTATACATAGCAGTGTGTATGTGTTAATTCCAAACTGTTAATTTATCCCTCCTCCCACCTTTCCCCTTTGGTAATAATAAATTATAAGATTTTATACTTCTCAGAAATGGGGGAGCTGAAAGAGAGGTATCATTTTCAATGGAAAAGCATTTAAAACAAGATTGAAGCTTTAACCAAGATTATTAGGTGTACATCCTTGGAAAGAAATCACTTCATTTCTCTAATATTGACCTGACAAATAAGACAAACCTTTTCACTGAACTTGCTTATAATAAAGTGATGGAAATATCAAATGGAAGTGTTAGAAACATCTTATTTTACCCGAGCCTTATAAACTGTTCTATGTTAACTACAGTTTGGCTCACACATCTGTTCATTGAAGTTACAATAGTCTCAATTTCTGTTACTGATCCTCCAGAGTGGACCCCAACAAGTGTCCCCCTGCCCAGTGTCATTGGGGCCAACAGATCGAGACTGAGTTTGGTTCACAAGCAAAGGAAACTTTATATTTTAAACAGAGAATGGAGAGGTGAGAGCACGCACTACCCCGTGGGCTGTGGGCTGGGCTGCTGTGTAGAGATCCTGTCAGAGTCAGTGGGAGGGAGGGGGCGGAGCACTCGAGGGCCGGGGTGGCTGCAGCTCAGCCTCTATATCTCGGAGTCTGCACTGGGCCCCAGGAGCTGAGGTGTCGACCCAGCCATTCTGCACTAGGAAATCTGGTCTGAAGTGCCGGGTGTGGAACCTCTGCATGCGGGACCCTAGGAGCACGTGAAATTAGACAAAGCACAAAGGATAAAAAAGGTCAGACTTGACTTTATTGCCCAGATTCTATTTTTATCTCCCAGGGATTTTTAATGGGCTTTGCTGGGGACAAACCCCTCCTCTGCCTTTTGTCCCGTTCCTCATTCTTGGAGTGCTGAGGGTGCAGACCCTTCTTCTGTAACTGCTGAGTGCTGAGTTGGGAGCCCTCATACCAGGGGACGAGGGTCAGAACTTCTCCCCAGCAGCCTCCAGGTGACGTTGATTGGCCCCAGGACCCCTGCCTCCCTGCTCGTCCGCCTGAGCACCAGCATTGGAAGTGTTATAGATTCTAATGACCTTTAAGGGTCCAGGAAAGAGATGTGCAGAGACGCTGTGGGGGCCGGTTTCACCCCGCCCCACATTTGTTCGGCCACCTTAGGCTGACCGTTTCTGCCAGCCTAGATGCTCTGACCAGTAGTCTGCTCTTTCTTCAATTAGGCCCCTGAATTAACGTAAAAACAGCACCAGGTGTCAGAGCCCTGCCCGCTCAACTCCCAGACAGTCCAGGGTCAGTGGTGATCAAGGACCATGATGGCCACTGAGTCAACAGCCTTTTGAAGTAAACAGGAGTCCAGCCGGTCTTATTGGCCACCATCATCACGGTGTCTGTAGGCTTTTCTATGGTGACAGTGTGATATACGTTTCCCCCGCCAAGATTATTAGCTCCCCTCCGGGTGCAGTAAGTCCTGCAAGCAGTAGTCTACTCCTTCGGGACACACTATTGTTGTTTTATGAGAGAAACTCCAGGTCAAGTGATGTTCACACGAGTCGTCATGGTGCCCTGTTGCCCCCGGTTATCTCTCTGGATGTTGGAGTTGGAGGGCCTCCTCACTCGAGGTCGGTGTGCCCACGGAGTGAACCCTGCAACTTCAGGGCATGGTTGGTGATTAGGATCACCACGTGGGGTCCTTTTCCCTTAGGAGAGAGGTGGCCTTTTGGGCTGCTGATTTTCAGGTTTTTAGATACCGCCAGTATCTTGGCCAGATGTGGCAGTGGGCCAAGCCCCTTGGTGACTGTAGTTTATCCTACCTGGATGGCATTCTTGTGTTGTTCCATTTCAAGTGGTCCCAGTTTTTGCACTAATTCTCCAATGGCGACTCACCTTTCACCGGGAATGGAAAGGTCAAAGGGTTTAGCTCAATTAGGGAGTTCCAGGGCAAGGGTCTGAATTGACTGCTCTTTCCATTCTTGAAAGGCCACTTCTGGATTCTGTTCAAAAGGATCATCATCTTTTCCTTTCAGTGTTTCATATAGAGGCCCAGCTAGTAGACTGTAGTTAGGGATCCAGAAGCAGCAAACCCTGGCCTCCCCAGGAACCCCTAAGCTGTCTTCTAGTTTTAGAAAGGGGTAAGGCTGCAAATGGTTTCTTCCCTTTCCTGGGATGGGCTTCTCTGACCTTCTGTGAGAATGAAGCCCAGGCAGGTCACCGCAGTCTGTGATATTTGAGCTTTTTCTTGGACAACTTCTATCCTTTATTGGCTTGGTAGTTCAGAGGCCTCCTTAGTAGGGCTGGCGATCAGAATGTCATCTGCATATTGAAGGAGGGTTTCCTTTTCCAGAGGTAGAACTTTTTGGTCTTTAGCTAAGCTTTCCCCAAAGATGGTGTGGGAATTTTTGAACCCTTGGGGCAAGACGGCCCGGAAGTATTGTTTTAGTTGTATGTTGAGTCCTGCCACTCACAAGCCAAAATTTCTTGTGACTCTGGGACTAATGGAATACAAAAGAAGGCATCATTGAGACTAATACAGAATACCATGTCCTGGTGGTTGGTAGAATGACCAGCAGGGTGTAGGAATTAGGAGCAACTGGAGGTATATCCTCGGTGGCTTCACTGACTGTCCTGACATCCTTTACCAGGTCCCCAGCAGCCCATGGGGCTCTCGTGGTCAGGCCAATCCCAGGATATGGAGCTCTCCTGGGCAGGTACCCCACCCCCAACCCAGCCCACGGGGCTCTCGTGGTCAGGCCTCTCCCAGGATACAGAGCTACCCTTGCAGGTACCGTGGCAGGGCTGGGCACACAGGAACCGTGCACATAGCTCTCACTGAAGAGCACCCCCATCTCACCTGTCGCTCAGAGCTGACACAGAGCACCTCAGAGCAGGACTTGAACTAACAAACAGCAGCTGCGACAGGTCTGTGACCCTGGGCATCACTCTGTGTGGCCTCCCTCCACCTGGTCTTCCAGAGACTTCCACTGCACCCGGGGCACCAGGCCTCTGTCTCCAACCACCACCCACCCCTCCTCTCCCTGACTCCTGGGTTCCTCTCATTAGGAGAGGCTTTTCTTGAAGTTGTCTCCCACTCATGGGCCAGATAAAATGATTAGAAAACAAGCCAAAGCTGCAGCCCCTTGTCTATCCTGACTCTCAGGAGCCCACACCTGTTCCTTGGACCTGGCCGGTTCAGCAAGTTCCATTTTCTGCAACTGTGAGCCCCTGAGGGGTGATGATTGGCTGACCTGGGCAGCCTTACCGTGCCGGCCAGCCCTCCCCAGGTGTGCCTGGGTTGAGATCAATATAAATACCACTCCAGGCAGCAAGAGCCCCTGCAGCTGTGCCTGACGCCATTTTCTCTGCCCTGTCAGCAGTCTCGGGGCTGGGCTGGTGGGAGGGAGTGAGAGGCCACGGCTTTGTGGGTGGCCCAGTGTGAGTGGGGCTCTGCTGGACTTTCTGCAGCAGTTGCCAGGCTGCCACCTGCTAAAGAAGAGGATGTGTCACCCATACCTGCTGCTGGAATTTCTCCCTGGGCAGAGGTGAGGAAGGAAAAAAGCAGTGGGAGCAGGGACAGGACGGGTATCTCAGGCAGGGAAATGGAAATCTTCCAGAAGAGCACCCAGGACCAGGGCCATCCTGGCTGGCCTGCAGGCACCAAGTCAGCTGGCATGCTGTCACTCATGTGGCTCCATGGCCCTTCCTCTAGGCTTTCAAGTCCTTGTATATATTCAGGTGTTTTACCTGGGAAGGGTGGGAACAGTTCAGCAGCAACTGGCCTGGGGCTCAGCTCACGTTCACTCACAGATGCCTCGGCACGGTGCCCCAGCTTTGCAATGAGGACGCTTGTTGTGTGGGGGCTGCTGGCTGAATGGGAGACGATTCCCCACCACTGACCAACTTCAGAATTGTTTACAACAGGAGCAAGGGCCCTGATACGGTTTTCCTCTGAGTAACTGGTGGGTTCTGTTTTTTTTTTTCTCTTTTTCGTTTTTGGTTCAAGGTAGAATTTATTCCTCTTTTTTGTATTTACAGATATAAGCATGGAAATAATTTATTCATATAAATACATGTATGTGAAGGGAATAATTGTTTTTTCTGTTTTGTTTTTTAAATTTTATTTCTTTTTAATTTTGAATTTTATTTTATATTTTTATACAGCAAGTTCTTATTTGTTATCTATTTTATACATATAAATGTTTACATGCCAATCCCAATCTCTCAACTCCTCCCACCACCACCCCCCCAAGAGCTTTCCCCCCTTGTTGTCCATACGATTGTTGTCTACATCTGTTGCTCTATTTATGCCTTGCAAAACGGTTAATCTGTACAGTTTTTCTAGGTTCCACATACATGCATGAATATACAAGATTTGTTTTTCTCTTTCTGACTTACTTCACTCTGTATGACAGTCTCTAGATCCATCGACGTCTCTACAAATGACCCAATTTCATTCCTTTCATGGCTTAGTAATATTCCATTTTATATATGTACCACATCTTTATGCATTCGTCTGTCTGTGGGCATTTAGGTTGCTTCCATTACCTCGATATTGTAAATAGTGATGCAATGAACATTGCGGTGAATGTCTCTTTTTGATTTATGGTTTTGTCTGGGTATATGTCCAGTACTGGGATTGCTGTATCATATGGTAATTCTATTAATAGTTTCTTAAGAAACTCCATATTGTTCTCCATAGTGACTGTATCAATTTATATTCCCAACAATAGTGGAAGAGGCTTCCTTTTCTCCACACCCTTTCCAGCATTTGTTGTTTGTAGATTTTCAGATGATGCCCATTCTAACAGGTGTGAGGTGATACCTCATTGTTGAGTCCATTTCGTTGAGCAAGGGGTAGGTCTTGTCTATTACATATTTGGATTATGGAACGGTATCTGTGCTAATTTCAAACTCTGGTTTTATGCAGCACCCCAACTCACCTTTCCCCTTAAGCAAGCATAAGTTGGTTTTCTAAACTTGAGACCCTGTTCTGTTTTGTAATTCAGTTCCTGTGTAGCCAAGTTTACATTCCGTGCATTAGTGATACCTTATGATGTTTCTTTTTCTGTGTGACTTATTTCACTTAGAATCATCGTGCCTCAATCCACTCATTATGCTGGTACAGGCCTGGTGACACAGATTTCATTGCTGAGTGGTATTCTGTTGTACGTAAGTACCGCAACTTCTTTATCAATTATTTGTTCTCTGGAATATTTAACTTGTACCGTAGAAGAGGTTCCTATAAACAGAGCCATCCCAAATTTTGGGGTGGCTGTGTCTTTTTGATTTTAATTTCCCTAAGCTATAAGACCATAAGTGGAAATGCCCTAGACTCTGTTGCTTTGTTTTTCAGATGTATCAGGAAACACTATACACTTCTCCAGAGTGACTGTTGGCAATTTACATCCCGCCCATCAGCATAACAAGGCTCCTAGTTCTCCATGGCCTGTCCTGCCTTTCTGGATTTTACACTTTTTTCAGATGGCCCTTTAGACCGGGGGGAAGTGACACTTCATAGTAGTTCGGATTTCCATTGCAAGCTTGCTTGGTTTGCCAAAAAGGGCGTATGTGTTTGTTCCTGAATATATTCAGGAAAAAACTCATACGCCCTTTTTTGTCACGTGCATCATTGTCGATGTTCTGCCTCTTTTCCTATGCTTTAAATGCAAATCCAGTCTACCTCCTGAAATCGGTTTCCTGAAATTCTGCCCCGCTTTCAAGTCCTCTTCGCAGCCTTACTTCAATATATTTTTGGACATTATCTGTCATTTATAACTCTGCAGGTTTGTGAATTACAGGGCCCCTGAGCTCCTTTCTTCAACTCGCTTTCTTGTGAGCTGGCCGCAAACCCGCAAGACTGCTTCACGCCCTAATCTGCTTCTGGCAGGGCACGCTGAGCCTTTGGTTAATTCCTCTTCCTGGTGGGAAATGAGTGTTAAATATGCCCGTCCAGACACCTACCTCACTCTCAACCCCTTGGTGATGTGGGTCCTCTGGTTTGTGGCCACCTTTGCTGGGTTCCTCACCTTTCGATGATGTGGCCCCACTAGTGTGAGGACACTCCTGCCTGGTTCTCATCCACGTGGTTATGTGGACCCCCTGGTGAGAGTCTGTTCCTGGCTGTGTTCCTCACCCTTCTGTGAGGGAGACCCTCTGCTGATAGGTCACTCCTGCATGGCTGGCACACATTGCCTTGGTGAAGTCAGCTGTGTGGTGGCAGTTGGAGCGTGCTGGGGATCTCCTGCCCCCGGTGATGAGAGCCCTCTTGCGTCAGGCCCTAACTGCTGGGCTCACCAACTTTTCTTAGTGAGCCCAATGATGCTTGGGCACTCCTCTTAGGACCCCATCTCCATGGGGATGTGGGCCTTCTGCTCTGAGGTCCCAACGGCTGGGTTGTTCACATTTTCATGATGTGGGCTCTCTGGTGTTAGTTCACAGAGGCCTGGATCCCATAGCCTCTGTGCTCTTGGCCGCCTGCTGGGAGGTTCCAACTGCTGGATTCCTCACTTTTTTAATTTTTTAGGCCCTCTGTTGTGAGGATCCTCCTGCCTGCCTCACTCCCAGCCCCTTCGTGATGTGTGTCCTCTGGTTTGAGGTCACATGTGCTGGGTTCCTCACCTTTCGATGATGTGGGACCAATGGTCTTAGGAGACTCCTGCCTGGTTCACATCCCGTTTGTGATGTGGGCCCTCTGGTGAGAGTCTGATCCTGGCTGGGTTCCTCACCCATCTGTGAGGTGGGCCCTCTACTATCAGGTAACTCTTGCCTGGCTTGCTCACCTCGCCTTGTTGACATGAGCCCTCTGGTGGCACTTGGACCCTGCTGGGAGCCTCCTCACCTCTGTGATGAGGGCCCTCTGACGTCAGGCCCTAACTGTTGGGCTCCCCAACTTTTCTTAGTGAGCCCAGTGATGCTCGGGCACTCCTCTTAGGTTCCCATCTCCATGGGGATGTGGGCCTTCTGCTCTGAGGTTCCAACGGCTGGGTTGATCACAGTTTCATGATGTGGGCTCTCTGGTGTTAGTTCACTGTGGCCTGGATCCCATAGCCTCTGTGCTCTTGGCCGCCTGCTGGGAGGTTCCAACTGCTGGATTCCTCACTTTTTAAATTTTTTAGGCCCTCTGTTGTGAGGATCCTCCTGCCTGCCTCACTCCCAGCCCCTTCGTGATGTGTGTCCTCTGGTTTGAGGCCACATGTGCTGGGTTCCTCACCTTTCGATGATGTGGGACCAATGGTCTTAGGAGACTCCTGCCTGGTTCACATCCCCTTGGTGATGTGGGCCCTCTGTTGAGAGTCTGATCCTGGCTGGGTTCCTCACCTTCTTTGAGGTGGGCCGTCTGCTGTGAGGTCACTCCTGCCTGGCTTGCTCACCTCGCCTTGTGGACATGAGCCCTCTGGTGGCACTTGGAGCCTGCTGGGAGTCTCCTCCCCTCGGTGATGAGGACCCTCTGGCATCAGGCCCTAACTGCTGGGCTCACCACATTTTGTGATGTGCGCCCAGTGGTTCGAAGACACTCCATCCAGGTTCACATCCCCATTGGGATGTGGGCCTTCTGCTCTGAGGTCCCAACGGCTGGGTTGTTCACAGTTTCATGATGTGGGCTCTCTGCTGTTAGTTCGCTCTGGCCTGGATGTCATAGCCTCTGTGCTCTGGGCCGCCTGCTGGAAGGTTCCAACTGCTCGATTCCTCAACTTTTGTATTCTATGGGTCCTGTGTTGCGATGCTCCTCCTGCCTGCCTCACTCGCAACCCCTTCTTGATGTGGGTCCTCTGGTTTGAGGCCACATGTGCTGGGTTCCGCAACTTTCAATGATGTGGCCCCACTGGTGTGAGGACACTCCTGCCTGGTTCCCATCCCCTTGGTGATGTGGGCCTTCTGGTGACAGTCTTATCCTGGCTGGGTTCCTCACTCTTCTGTGAGGTAGGCCCTCTGCTGTGAGGTCAATCCTGCCTGACTTGCACACATCACCTTGGCGACGTGGGCCCTCTGTTGGCACATGGAGCCTGCTGGGAGCCTCCTGCCCTCGGTGATGACGGCCCTCTAGCATCAGGCCCTAACTGCTGGGCTCCCCACGTTTTCTGATGTGAACCCAGTGATGCCAGGACACTCCTGTCAGGTTCCCATCCCCATGGGGATGTGGGCTTTCTGCTCTGAGGTCCCAACGCCTGGGTGGCTCACAGTTTCATGATGTGGGCTCTCTGCTGTTAGTTCACTCCTGCCTGCATCCCATAGCTTCTGTGCTCTCGGCCGCCTGCTGGGAGGTTCCAAATGCTGGATTCCTCACCTTTTTTATTCTTTGGGCCCTCTGTTTTTAGGCTACTCCTACCTGCCTCACTCCCATCCCCTTTGTGATGTATGTCCTCTGATATGAGGCCGCATGTGCTGGGTTCTTCACCTTTCAATGATGTGGCCCCACTGGTGGGAGGACAGTCCTGACTGGTTCCCATCCCCTTGGTGTTGTGGGCCTTCTGGCAAGAGTCTCATCCTACCTCGGTTCCTCACCCTTCTGTGAGATAGGCCCTCTGCTGTGAGGTCACTACTGCCTGGCTGGCGCATGCCACCTTGTAGACGTGGGCCCTCTGTTGGCAGTTGGAACCTGCTGGGAGTCTCCTCCCCTCAGTTATGAGGGCTCCCTGGCGTCGGGCCCTAACTGCTGGGCTCCTAACATTTTCTGATATGTGCTAAGTGGTGCGAAGCCACTCCTGCCAGGTTCCCATCCCAATGGGGATGTGGGCCTTCTGTTCTGAGGTCCCAACGGCTGGGCTGCTCACAGGTTCATGATGTGGGCCCTCTGCTGTGAGTTCACTGTGGCCTGGATCCCATAGCCTCGGTGCTCTGGGCCACTTGCTGGGAGGTTCCAACTGCTGGATTCCTCAACTTTTATATTCTATGGACCCTGTGTTGTGAGGCCAGTCCTGCCAGCCTAATTCCGAAACCCTTGGTGATGTGGTTCCTCTGGTTTGAGGCTACATGTGCTGGGATCCTCACCTTTCGATGATGTTGTCCCACTGGTGTGGGGACACTCCTGCCTGGTTCCCATCCCCTTGGCGATGTGGGCCCTCTGGTGAGAGTCTGATCCTGGCTGTGTTCCTCACCCTTCTGTGAGGTGGGCCCTCTGCTGTGAGGTCACTCCTGCCGGGCTGGCACACATCGCCTTGGTGACATTGGCCCTCTGGTGGCAGCTGGAGCCTGCTGGGAGCCTCCTCCCCTTGGTGATGAGTGCCCTCTAGCGTCAGGCCCTAACTTCTGAGCACCCCACGTTTTCTGATGTGAGCCCAGTGATGCCAGGACACTCCTGTCATGTTCCCATCACCATGGGGATGTGGGCCTTCTGCTCTGAGGTCCCAATGTCTGGGTTGCTCACAGTTTCATGATGTGGGCTGTCTGGTGTTAGTTCACTCTGGCTTGGATCCCCTAGCCTCTGTGCTCTGGGCCACCTGCTGGGAGGTTCCAACTGCTGGATTCCTCACCTTTCTTATTTTGGGGCCCTCTGTTGTGAGGCTCCTCCTGCCTGCCTCACTCCCAGCCCCTTGGTGATAGGTGTCCTATGGTTTGAAGCCACATGTTCTGGGTTCCTCACCTTTAGATGATGTGGCCCTACTCATGTGAGGACACTCCTGCCTGGTTCCAATCCATTTGGTGATGTGGGCCCTCTGGTGCACGTCTGATCCTGACTGGGTTCGTCACACTTCTCTGAGGTGGGCCCTCTGCTGTGAGGTCATTCGTGCCTGGTTGGCACACATCGCCTTGGTGACGTCAGCCCTCTGGTGGCAGTTGGAGCCTGCTGGGAGCCTCCTTCCCTTGGTGATGAGGGTCCTCTGGCGTCAGGCCCTAACTGCAGGTCTCCCAAAATTTTCTGACATGTTCTCAGTGGTGCGAGGACACTCCTACCAGATTTATATCCCCATGGGGATGTGGGCCTCCTGCTCTGAGGTCCCAATGGCTGGGTTGCTCAGTTTCATGACATGGGCCCTCTTCTGTGAGTTCACTGTGGCCTGGATCCCATAGCCTCGGTGCTCTGGGCCACCTGCTGGGAGGTTCCAACTGCTGGATTCCTCACTTTTTTATTCTATGGGCCCAGTGTTGTGAGGCTACTCCTGCCTGCCTCACTCCAAGGCCCTTGGTGATGTGGGTCCTCTGGTTTGAGGACACATGTGCTGAGTACGTCACCTTTCGCTGATGTGGCCCCACTGGTGTGAAGACACTCCTGCCTGGTTCCCATCCCCTTGGTGATGTGGGCCCTCTGGTGAGAGTCTGATGTTGGCTGGGTTTCTCACCCTTCTGTGAGGTGGGACCTCTGCTGTGAGGTAACTCATGCCTGGCTTGCTCATGTTGCCTTGGCAACGTGAGCACTCAGGTGGCAGTTGGGGCCTGCTGAGAATCTCCTCCCCTCGGTTATGAGAGCTCTGGATAAAACACATATGCCCTTTTTTGCCAAGTGCATTATTTTCCAAGTTCTGTCTCTTTTCCTATGCTTTAAGAGCGACTCCCGTGTACCTTCTGAAATCGGTCTCCAGCAATTCTGCCCCGCATTCAAGTCCTCTTCGCAGCCTTACTTCAATATATTTTTGGACGATAGCTGTCATTTATAACTCTGCAGGTTTGTGCATTACAGTGCCCCTGAGCTCCTTTCTTCAACTCGCTTTCTTGTGAGCTGGCCGCAACACTGCCGTCTTGCTTCAGGCCCTAGTGTGGTTCCGGCATGGCACGCTGAGCCTTTGGTTAATTCCTCTTCCTGGTGGGAAATGAGAGTTAAATTTGCCCGTCCAGACACCTCCAGCTAGTCTCTCATTGGTTCTCCCTATTCCTGTTCATTTTCCGCAGAAATTGCAAACTGGGCCAAACAGGAGGTTAAAGGCACTGAATCTCCAAGTGGGGAGAGTGTTAGTAAAGCGTCTGGAATGTTGCACCCGAGTACCGGGGGACGAAAACTGAGACACATTTGAACACGTTTCCCGATCACACGGTGGATCATACTCTGGGTTCCACATGCATGTTTTAGCTGAAGGAAGAATCCCTTAAACCTGGAGAGTTGAGACCCATGGAATGGGTACCATGCAATATGACTTCAAAGGGTCTGCATTTGCTCACCAAACCTCACCAATCCTATCACTGCTGCGTTTATGCCGCTGTACACACGCTTGATTCTCTTTCGGAGACATATAAATCCATAGGTTTTAAGATTCTTACTTGTCACGTATATTCTTAGGCGTTTAATATGGGGCGTTGAGTCCACTTCGTTGAGCAAGGAGTAGCTCATGTCTATTACATATTTGGTTTATGGAACGGTATCTGTGCTAATTTCAATCTCTGGTTTTATGCAGCACCCCAACTCAGCTTTCCCCTTAAGCAAGCATAAGTTGGTTTTCTACATTTGAGAACCTGTTCTGTTTTGTAATTCAGTTCCTATGTAGCCAAGTTTAAATTCCGTGTAGTAGTGATATCTTATGATGTTTCTTTTTCTGTGTGACTTATGTCACTTAGAATCATCGTACCTGAATCCACTCATTATGCTGCTATGGGCCTGATGACATAGATTTCATTGCTGAGTTATATTGCATCGTACGTAAGTACGACAAATTCTTTATCCATTTTTCGCTTTCTGTGATATTGAACTTGTACCGTAAACGAGGTTTTTGTAAACAGAGCTGTCCCAAACTTTGGGGTGGCTGTGTCTTTTTGATTTTAAATTCCCTAATCTATAGAACCATAAGTGGAAGTGCCCTAGGCTCTGTTGCTTTGTTTTTTAGATGTTTCAGGAAACACCATACTCTTCTACAGAGTGGCTATTGGCAATTTACATCCCGCCCATCAGCATAACAAGGCTCCCAGTCCTCCATGGCCTGTCCTGCCTTTCTGGATTTTACACTTTTTTCAGATGGCCCTTTTGACCGGGGGGCAGTGAGACTTCATTGTAGTGCAGATTTCTTTTGCAAGCTTGCTTGGTTGGCCAAAAAGGGCGTGTCCGTTTTTTCCTGAGGAAAAAACGGATACGCCCTTTTTGGCCAAGTGCATCATTGTGGACGGTCTGCCTCTTTACCTATGCTTTACATGCAATTCCAGTCTACCTCCTGAAATCGGTTTCCTGCAATTCTGCCCCGCTTTCAACTCCATTTGGCGGCCTTACTTCAATATATTTTTGGACGATAGCTGTCATTTATAACTCTGCAGGTCTGTGAATGACAGTGCCCCTGAGCTCCTTTCTTCAACTCGCTTTCTTGTGAGCTGGCCGCAACACCGCAGGATTGCTTCAGGCCCTAGTTTGGTTCCGGCATGGCACACTGAGCCTTTGTTTAATTCCTCTTCCTGGTGGGAAATGAGAGTTAAATTTGCCCGTCCAGACACCTCCAGCTAGTCTCTCATTGGTTCTCCCTATTCCTGTTCATTTTCCGCAGAAATTGCAAACTGGGCCAAACAGGAGGTTAAAGGCACTGACTCTCCAAGTGGGGAGAGTGTTAGTAAAGCGTCTGGAATGTTGCACCCGAGTACCGGGGGACGAAACCTGAGACAACTTTGAACACGTTTCCCGATCACACGGTGGATCATACTCTGGGTTCCACATGCATGTTTTAGCTGAAGGAAGAATCCCTTAAACCTGGAGAGTTGAGACCCATGGAATGGGTACCATGCAATATGACTTCAAAGGGTCTGCATTTGCTCACCGAACCTCACTAATCCTATCACTGCTGCGTTTATGCCGCTGTACACACGCTTGATTCTCTTTCGGAGACATATAAATCCATAGGTTTTAAGATTCTTACTAGTCAGGTATATTCGTAGGCGTTTAATATGGGGTGTTGAGTCCACTTCGTTGAGCAAGGAGTAGCTCTTGTCTATTACATATTTGGCTTATGGAACGGTATCTGTGCTAATTTCAATCTCTGGATTTTTGCAGCACCCCAACTCACATTTCCCCTTAAGCAAGCATAAGTTGGTTTTCTACATTTGAGACCCTGTTCTGTTTTATAATCCAGTTCCTGTGTAGCCAAGTTTACATTCCGTGTAGTAGTGATATCTTATGATGTTTCTTTTTCTCTGTGACTTATTTCACTTAGAATCATCGTACCTGAATCCACTCGTTATGCTTCTCTGGGCCTGACGACATAGATTTCATTGCTGAGTGATATTGCATTGTACATAAGTACCACAACTTCTTTATCCATTTTGCGCTTTCTGTGATATTGAACTTGTACCGTAAACGAGGTTTTTGTAAACAGAACCGTCCCAAACTTTGGGGTGGCTGTGTCTTTTTGAATTTAATTTCCCTAAGCTATAGGAACATAAGTGGAATTGCCCTAGGCTCTGTTGCTTTGTTTTTTAGATGTTTCAGGAAACACCATACACTTCTCCAGAGTGGCTGTTGGCAATATATATCCCGCCCATGAGCATAACAAGGCTCCCAGTTCTCCATGACCTGTCCTGTCTTTCTGGATTTTACACTTTTTTCAGAAGGCCCTTTTGACCGGGGGGCAGTGAGACTTCATTGTAGTGCAGATTTCCTTTGCAAACTTGCTTGGTTGTCCAAAAAGGGCGTATGCGTTTTTTCCTGAATATATTCAGGAAAAAACGCATACGCCCTTTTTGGCCAAGTGCATCATTGTGGACGTTCTGCCTCTTTCCCTGTGGTTTACATGCAAATCCAGTCTACCTCCTGAAATCGGTTTCCTGCAATTCTGCCCCGCTTTCAAGTCCTCTTGGCAGCCTTACTTCAATATATTTTTGGACGATAGCTGTCAATTTTAACTCTGCAGGTTTGTGAATGACAGTGCCCCTGAGCTCCTTTCTTCAACTCGCTTTCTTGTGAGCTGGCCGCAACACCGCAGGATTGCTTCAGGCCCCAGTGTGGTTCCGGCATGGCACGCTGAGCCTTTGGTTAATTCCTCTTCCTGGTGGGAAATGAGAGTTAAATTTGCCAGTCCAGACACCTCCAGCTAGTCTCTCATTGGTTCTCCCTATTCCTGTTCATTTTCCGCAGAAATTGCAAACTGGGCCAAACAGGAGGTTAAAGGCACTGACTCTCCAAGTGGGGAGAGTGTTAATAAAGCATCTGGAATGTTGCACCCGAGTACCAGGGGACGAAAACTGACACAATTGAACACGTTTCCCGAGCACACGGTGGATCATACTCTGGGTTCCACATGCATGTTTTAGCTGAAGGAAGAATCCCTTAAACCTGGAGAGTTGAGACCCATGGAATGGGTACCATGCAATATGACTTCAAAGGGTCTGCATTTGTCCACCGAACCTCACCAATCCTATCACTGCTGCGTTTATGCCGCTGTACACACGCTTGATTCTCTTTCAGAGACATATAAATCCATAGGTTTTAAGATTCTTCCTAGTCAGGTATATATTCTTAGGCGTTTATTATGGGGTGTAGAGTCCACTTCGTTGAGCA
The DNA here is from genome assembly GCF_039906515.1 of Pseudorca crassidens. NCBI lineage: Eukaryota > Metazoa > Chordata > Mammalia > Artiodactyla > Delphinidae > Pseudorca > Pseudorca crassidens. Next base: position 63,372 of record NW_027136187.1, on the reverse strand, counting down.
AGGAGTAGCTCTTGTCTATTACATATTTGGCTTATGGAACGGTATCTGTGCTAATTTCAATCTCTGGTTTTATGCAGCACCCCAACTCACCTTTCCCCTTAAGCAAGCATAAGTCGGTTTTCTACATTTGAGACCCTGTTCTGTTTTGTAATTCAGTTCCTGTGTAGCCAAGTTTACATTCCATGTGGTAGAGATATCTTATGATGTTTCTTTTTCTGTGTGACTTATTTCACTTAGAATCATCGTACCTGAATCCACTCATTATGCTGCTATGGGCCTGATGACATAGATTTCATTGCTGCGTGATATTGCATTGTACGTAATTACCACAACTTCTTTATCCATTTTTCACTTTCTGTGATACTGAACTTGTACCGTAAACGAGGTTCTTGTAAACAGAGCCGTCCCAAACTTTGGGTTGGCTGTGTCTTTTTGATTTTAATTTCCCTAAGCTATAGGACCATAAGTGGAAGTGCCCTAGGCTCTGTTGCTTTGCTTTTTAGATGTTTCAGGAAACACCATACACTTCTCCAGAGTGGCTGTTCGCAATTTACATCCTGCACATCAGCATAACAAGGTTCCCAATTCTCCATGGCCTGTCCTGCCTTTCTGGATTTTACACTTTTTTCAGATGGCCCTTTTGACCGGGGGCAGTGAGACTTCATTGTAGTGCAGATATCCTTTGCAAGCTTGCTTGGTTGGCCAAAAAGGGCGTATGCGTTTTTTCCTGAATATATTCAGGAAAAAAGGCATACGCCCTTTTTGGCCAAGTGCATCATTGTGGACGTTCTTCCTCTTTTCCTATGCTTTACATGCTATTCCAGTCTACCTCCTGAAATCGGTTTCCTGCAATTCTGCCCCGCTTTCAAGTCCTCTTGGCAGCCTTACTTCAATATATTTTTGGACGATAGCTGTCATTTATAACTCTGCAGGTATGTGAATGACAGTGCCCCTGAGCTCCTTTCTTCAACTCGTTTTCTTGTGAGCTGGCCGCAACACCGCAGCATTGCTTCAGGCCCTAGTGTGGTTCTGGCATGGCACGCTGAGCCTTTGGTTAATTCCTCTTCCTGGTGGGAAATGAGAGTTAAATTTGCCCGTCCAGACACCTCCAGCTAGTCTCTCATTGGTTCTCCCTATTCCTGTTCATTTTCCGCAGAAATTGCAAACTGGGCCAAACAGGAGGTTAAAGGCACTGACTCTCCAAGTGGGGAGAGTTTAAGTAAAGCGTCTGGAATGTGTCACCCGAGTACCAGGGGACAAAAACTGAGACACATTTGAACATGTTTCCCGATCACACGGTGGATCATACTCTGGGTTCCACATGCATGTTTTATCTGAAGGAAGAATCCCTTAAACCTGGAGAGTTGAGACCCATGGAATGGGTACCATGCAATATGTCTTCAAAGGTTCTGCATTTGCTCACCGAACCTCACCAATCCTATCACTGCTGCGTTTATGACACTGTACACACGCTTGATTCTCTTTCGGAGACATATAAATCCATAGGTTTTAAGATTCTTTCTAGTCAGGTATATTCTTACGCGTTTATTATGGGGTGTAGAGTCCACTTCGTTGAGCAAGGAGTAGCTCTTGTCTATTAAATATTTGGCTTATGGAACGGTATCTGTGCTAATTTCAATCTCTGGTTTTATGCAGCACCCCAACTCACCTTTCGCCTTAAGCAAGCACAAGTTTGTTTTCTACATTTGAGACCCTGTTCTGTTTTGTAATTCAGTTCCTGTGTAGCCAAGTTTACATTCCTTGTAGTAGTGATATCTTATGATGTTTATTTTTCTGTGTGACTTATTTCACTTAGAATCATCGTACCTGAATCCACTCATTATGCTGCTACGGGCCTGATGACATAGATTTCATTGCTGAGTGATATTGCATTGTACGTAAGTACCACAACTTCTTTATCCATTTTTCGCTTTCTGTGATATTGAACTTGGACCATAAATGAGGTTCTTGTAAACAGAGCTGTCCCTAACTTTGGGGTGGCTGAGTCTTTTTGATTTTAATTTCCCTAAGCTATAGGACCATAAGTGGAAGTGCCCTAGGCTCTGTTGCTTTGTTTTGTAGATGTTTCAGGAAACACCATACACTTCTCCAGAGTGGCTGTTGGCAATTTACATCCCGCCCATGAGCATAACAAGGCTCCCAGTTCTCCATGGCCTGTCCTGCCTTTCTGGATTTTACACTTTTTTCAGATGGCCCCTTTGACCGGGGGGCAGTGAGACTTCATTGTAGTGCAGATTTCCTTTTCAAGCTTCCTTGGTTGGCCAAAAAGGGCGTATGCGTTTTTTCCTGAATATATTCAGGAAAAAACGCATACGCCCTTTTTGGCCAAGTGCATCATTGTGGACGTTCTGCCTCTTTTCCTATGCTTTACATACAATTCCAGTGTACCTCCTGAAATCGGTTTCCTGCAATTCTGCCCCGCTTTCAAGTCCTCTTGGCAGCCTTACTTCAATATCTTTTTGGACGATAGCTGTCATTTATAACTCTGCAGGTTTGTGAATTACAGTGCCCCTGAGCTCCTTTCTTCAACTCGCTTTGTTGTGAGCTGGCCGCAACACCGCAGCATTGCGTCAGGCCCTAGTGTGGTTCCGGCATGGCACGCTGAGCCTTTGGTTAATTCCTCTTCCTGGTGGGAAATGAGAGTTAAATTTGCCTGTCCAGACACCTCCAGCTAGTCTCTCATTGGTTCTCCCTATTCCTGTTCATTTTCCGCAGAAATTGCAAACTGGGCCAAACAGGAGGTTAAAGGCACTGACTCTCCAAGTGGGGAGAGTGTTAGTAAAGCGTCTGGAATGTTGCACCCGAGTACCGGGGTACGAAAACTGACTCACATTTGAACACGTTTCCCGATCACACGGTGGATCAGACTCTGGGTTCCACATGCATGTTTTAGCTGAAGGAAGAATCCCTTAAACCTGGAGAGTTGAGACCCATGGAATGGGTACCATGCAATATGACTTCAAAGGGTCTGCATTTGCTCACCGATCCTCACCAGTCCTATCACTGCTGCGTTTATGCCGCTGTACACACACTTGATTCTCTTGCAGAGACATATAAATCCATAGGTTTTAAGATTCTTACTAGTCAGGTATATTATTAGGCGTTTAATATGGGGTGTTGAGTCCACTTCGTTGAGCAAGGTTTAGCTCTTGTCTATTACATATTTGTCTTATGGAACGGTATCTGTGCTAATTTCAATCTCTGGTTTTGTGCAGCACCCCAACTCACCTTTCCCCTTAAGCAAGCATACGTTGGTTTTCTACATTTGAGACCCTGTTCTGTTTTGTAATTCAGTTCCTCTGTAGCCAAGTTTACATTCCGTGTAGTAGTGATATTTTATGATGTTTCTTTTTCTGTGTGACTTATTTCTCTTAGAATCATCGTACCTGAATCCACTCATTATGCTGCTACGGGCCTGATGACATAGATTTTATTGTTGAGTGAGATTGCATTGTACGTAAGTACCACAACTTCTTTATCCATTTTTCGCTTTTTGTGATATTGAACTTGTACCGTAAACGAGGTTCTTGTAAACAGAACCGTCCCAAATTTTGGGGTGGCTTTGTCTTTTTGATTTTAATTTCCCTAAGCTATAGGACCATAAGTGGAAGTGCCCCAGGCTCTGTTGCTTTTTTTTTAGATGTTTCAGGAAACACCATACACTTCTCCAGAGTGGCTGTGGGCAATTTACATCCCGCCCATGAGCATAACAAGGCTCCCAGTTCTCCATGGCCTGTCCTGCCTTTCTGGATTTTACATTTTTTTCAGATGGCCCTTTTGACCGGGGGGCAGTGAGACTTCATTGTAGTGCAGATTTCCTTTGCAAGCTTGCTTGGTTGGCCAAAAAGGGCGTATGCGTTTTTTCCTGAATATATTCAGGAAAAAACGCATACGCCCTTTTTGGCCAAGTGCATCATTGTGGACGTTCTGCCTCTTTTCCTATGCTTTACATGCAATTCCAGTCTACCACCTGAAATCAGTTTCCTGCAATTCTGCCCCGCTTTCAAGTCCTCTTGGCAGCCTTACTTCAATATATTTTTGGACGATAGCTGTCATTTATAACTCTGCAGGTATGTGAATGACAGTGTCCCTGAGCTCCTTTCTTCAACTTGCTTTCTTGTGAGCTGGCCGCAACACCGCAGCCTTGCTTCAGGCCCTAGTGTGGTTCCGGCTTGGCACGTTGAGCCTTTGGTTAACTCCTCTTCCTGGTGGGAAATGAGAGTTAAATTTGCCCGTCCAGACACCTCCATCTATTCTCTCATTGGTTCTACCTATTCCTGTTCATTTCCCGCAGAAATTGCAAACTGGGCCAAACAGAAGTTTAAAGGCACTGACTCTCCAAGTGGAAAGAGTGTTAGTAAAACGTCTGGAATGTTGCACCCGAGTACCAGGGGACGAAACCTGAGACACATTTGAATACGTTTCTCGATCACACGGTGGATCATACTCTGGGTTCCACATGCATGTTTTAGCTGAAGGAAGAATCCCTTAAACCTGGAGAGTTGAGACCCATGGAATGTGTACCATGCAATATGACTTCAAAGGGTCTGCATTTGCTCACCGAACCTCACCAATCCTATCACTGCTGCGTTTATGCCGCTGTACACACGCTTGATTCTCTTTCGGAGACATATAAATCCATAGGTTTTAAGATTCTTTCTAGTCAGGTATATTGTTAGGCATTTAATATGGGGTTTTGAGTCCACTTCGTTGAGCAAGGAGTAGCTCTTGTCTATTACATATTTGGCTTATGGAACGGTATGTGTGCTAATTTCAATCTCTGGTTTTATGCAGCACCCCAACTCACCTTTCCCCTTAAGCAAGCATAAGTTGGTTTTCTACATTTGAGACCCTGTTCTGTTTTGTAATTCAGTTCCTGTGTAGCCAAGTTTCATTCCGTGTAGTAGTGATATCATATGATGTTTCTTTTTCTCTGTGACTTATTTCACTTAGAATCATCGTACCTGAATGCACTCATTATGCTGCTACTGGCCTGATGACATAGATTTCATTGCTGAGTGATATTGCATTGTACGTAAGTACCACAACTTCTTTATCCATTTTTCGCTTTCTGTGATATTGAACTTGTACTGTAAACGAGGTTCTTGTAAACAGAGCCGTCCCAAACTTTGGGGTGGCTGTGTCTTTTTGATTTTAATTTCCCTAAGCTATAGGACCATAAGTGGAAGTGCCCTAGGCTCTGTTGCTTTGTTTTTTAGATGTTTCAGGAAACACCATACACTTCTCCAGAGTGGCTGTTGGCAATTTACATCCTGCCCATCAGCTTAACAAGGCCCCCAGTTCTCCATGGCCTGTCCTGCCTTTCTGGATTTTACACTTTTTTCAGGTGGCCCTTTTGACCGGGGGACTGTGAGACTTCATTGTAGTGCAGATTTCCTTAGCAAGCTTGCTTGGTTGGCCAAAAAGGGCGTATGCGTTTTTTCCTGAATATATTCAGGATAAAACGCATACGCCCTTTTTGGCCAAGTGCATCATTGTGGACGTTCTGCCTCTTTTCCTATGCTTTACATGCAATTCCAGCCTACCTCCTGAAATCGGTTTCTTGAAATTCTGCCCCGCTTTCAAGTCCACTTGGCAGCCTTACTTCAATATATTTTTGGACGATAGCTGTCATTTATAACTCTGCAGGTTTGTGAATTACAGTGCCCCTGAGATCCTTTATTCAACTCGCTTTTTTGTGAGCTGGCCGCAACACCGCAGAATTGCTTTAGGCGCTAGTGTGGTTCCGGCATGACACGCTGAGCGTTTGGTTAATTCCTCTTCCTGGTGGGAAATGAGAGTTAAATTTGCCTGTCCAGACACCTCCAGCTAGTCGCTCATTGGTTCCCTCTATTCCTGTTCATTTTCGACAGAAATTGCAAACTGGCCCAAACAGGAGGTTAAAGGCACTGACTCTCCAAGTGGGGACAGTGTTAGTAAAGTGTCTGGAATGTTGCACCCGAGTACCGGGGGATGAAAACTGAGTCACATTTAAACACGTTTCCTGATCACACGGTGGATCATACTCTGGGTTCCACATGTATGTTTTAGCTGAAGGAAGAATCCCTTAAACCTGGAGAGTTGAGACCCCTGCAATGGGTACCATGCAATATGACTTCAAAGGGTCTGCATTTGCTCACCGAACCTCACCAATCCTATCACTGCTGCATTTATGCTGCTGTACACACGCTTGATTCTCTTTCGGAGACATATAAATCCATAGGTTTTAAGATTCTTACTAGTCAGGTATATTCTTAGGCGTTTAATATGGGGTGTTGAGTCCACTTCGTTGAGCAAGGAGTAGCTCTTGTCTATTACATATTTGGCTTATGGAATGGTATCTGTGCTAATTTCAATCTCTGGTTTTATGCAGCACCCCAACTCACCTTTCCCCTTAAGCAAGCATAAGTTGGTTTTCTACATTTGAGACCCTGTTCTGTTTTGTAATTCAGTAGCTGTGTAGCCAACTTTACATTCCGTGTAGTAGTGATATCTTATGATGTTTCTTTTCTGTGTGATTTATTTCACTTAGAATCATCGTACCTGAATGCACTCATTATGCTGCTACGGGCCTGATGACATAGATTTCATTGCTGAGTGATATTGCATTGTACGTAAGTACCACAACTTCTTTATCCATTTTTCGCTTTCTGTGATATTGAACTTGTACTATAAACGAGGTTCTTGTAAACAGAGCCGTCCCAAACTTTGGGGTGGCTGTGTCTTTTTGATTTTAATTTCCCTAAGCTATAGGACCATAAGTGGAAGTGCCCTAGGCTCTGTTGCTTTGTTTTTTAGATGTTTCAGGAAACACCATACACTTCTCCAGAGTGGCTGTTGGCAGTTTACATCCCGCCCATCAGCTTAACAAGGCCCCCAGTTCTCCATGGCCTGTCCTGCCTTTCTGGATTTTACACTTTTTTCAGGTGGCCCTTTTGACCGGGGGACTGTGAGACTTCATTGTAGTGCAGATTTCCTTAGCAAGCTTGCTTGGTTGGCCAAAAAGGGCGTATGCGTTTTTTCCTGAATATATTCAGGATAAAACGCATACGCCCTTTTTGGCCAAGTGCATCATTGTGGACGTTCTGCCTCTTTTCCTATGCTTTACATGCAATTCCAGCCTACCTCCTGAAATCGGTTTCTTTAAATTCTGCCCCGCTTTCAAGTCCACTTGGCAGCCTTACTTCAATATATTTTTGGACGATAGCTGTCATTTATAACTCTGCAGGTTTGTGAATTACAGTGCCCCTGAGCTCCTTTCTTCAACTCGCTTTCTTGTGAGCTGGCCGCAACACCGCAGGATTGCTTCAGGCCCTAGTGTGCTTCCGGCACGGCACGCTGAGCCTTTGGTTAATTCCTCTTCGTGGTGGGAAATGAGAGTTAAATTTGCCCATCCAGACACCTCCAGCTAGTCTCTCATTGGTTCTCCCTTTTCCTGTTCATTTTCCGCAGAAATTGCAAACTGGGCCAAACAGGAGGTTAAAGGCACTGACTCTCCAAGTGGGGAGAGTGTTAGTAAAGCGTCTGGAATGTTGCACCCGAGTATCGGGGGATGAAACCTGAGACACCTTTGAACACGTTTCCCGATCACACGGTGGATCATACTCTGGGTTCCACATGCATGTTTTAGCTGAAGGAAGAATCCCTTAAACCTGGAGAGTTGAGACCCATGGAATGGGTACCATGAAATATGACTTCAAAGGGTCTGCATTTGCTCACCGATCCTCACCAATCCTATCACTGCTGCGTTTATGCTGCTGTACACACGCTTGATTCTCTTTCTGAGACATATAAATCCATAGGTTTTAAGATTCTTACTAGTCAGGTATATTCTTAGGCGTTTAATATGGGGTGTAGAGTCCACTTCGTTGAGCAAGGAGGAGCTCTTGTCTATTACATATTTGGCTTATGGAACGGTATCTGTGCTAATTTCAATCTCTGGTTTTATGCAGCACCCCAACTCACCTTTCCCCTTAAGCAAGCATAAGTCGGTTTTCTACATTTGAGACCCTGTTCTGTTTTGTAATTCAGTTCCTGTGTAGCCAAGTTTACATTCCATGTGGTAGAGATATCTTATGATGTTTCTTTTTCTGTGTGACTTATTTCACTTAGAATCATCGTACCTGAATCCACTCATTATGCTGCTATGGGCCTGATGACATAGATTTCATTGCTGAGTGATATTGCATTGTACGTAAGTACCACAACTTCTTTATCCATTTTGCGCTTTCTGTGATATTGAACTTGTACCGTAAACAAGGTTCTTGTAAACAGAGCTGTCCCAAAGATTGGGGTGGTTGTGTCTTTTTGATTTTAATTTCCCTAAGCTATAGGACCATAAGTGGAAGTGCCCTAGGCTCTGTTGCTTTGTTTTTTAGATGTTTCAGGAAACACCATACACTTCTCCAGAGTGACTGTTGGCAATTTACATCCCGCCCATCAGCATAACAAGGCTCCCAGTTCTCCATGGCCTGTCCTGCCTTTGTGGATTTTACACTTTTTTCAGATGGCCCTTTTGACCGGGGGGCAGTGAGACTTCATTGTAGTGCAGATTTCCTTTGCAAGCTTGCTTGGTTGGCCAAAAAGGGCGTATGCGTTTATTCCTGAATATATTCAGGAAAAAACGCATACGCCCTTTTTGGCCAAGTGCATCATTGTGGACGTTCTGCCTCTTTTCCTATGCTTTACATGCAATTCCAGTCTACTTCCTGAAATCGGTTTCCTGCAATTCTGCCCCGCTTTCAAGTCCTCTTGGCAGCCTTACTTCAATATATTTTTGGACGATAGCTGTCATTTATAACTCTGCAGGTATGTGAATTACAGTGCCCCTGAGCTCCTTTCTTCAACTCGCTTTCTTGTGAGCTGGCCGCAACACCGCAGCATTGCTTCAGGCCCTAGTGTGGTTCCGGCATGGCACACTGAGCCTTTGGTTAATTCCTCTTCCTGGTGGGAAATGAGAGTTAAATTTGCCCGTCCAGACACCTCCAGCTAGTCTCTCATTGGTTCTCCCTATTCCTGTTCATTTTCCGCAGAAATTGCAAACTGGGCCAAACAGGAGGTTAAAGGCACTGACTCTCCAAGTGGGGAGAGTGTTAGTAAAGCATCTGGAATGTTGCACCCGAGTACCAGGGGACGAAAACTGACACAATTGAACACGTTTCCCGAGCACACGGTGGATCATACTCTGGGTTCCACATGCATGTTTTAGCTGAAGGAAGAATCCCTTAAACCTGGAGAGTTGAGACCCATGGAATGGGTACCATGCAATATGACTTCAAAGGGTCTGCATTTGCTCACCGATCCTCACCAATCCTATCACTGCTGCGTTTATGTCGCTGTACACACGCTTGATTCTCTTTCGGAGACATATAAATCCATAGGTTTTAAGATTCTTTCTAGTCAGGTATATTCTTAGGCGTTTAATATGGGGTGTTGAGTCCACTTCGTTGAGCAAGGAGTAGCTCTTGTCTATTACATATTTGGCTTATGGAACGGTATCTGTGCTAATTTCAATCTCTGGTTTTATGCAGCACCCCAACTCACCTTTCCCCTTAAGCAAGCATACGTTGGTTTTCTACATTTGAGACCCTGTTCAGTTTTGTAATTCAGTTCCTGTGTAGCCAAGTTTACATTCCGTGTACTAGTGATATCTTATGATGTTTCTTTTTCTGTGCGACTTATTTCACTTAGAATCATCGTACCTGAATCCACTCATTATGCTGCTACGGGCCTGATGACATAGATTTCATTGCTGAGTGATATTGCATTGTACGTAATTACCACAACTTCTTTATCCATTTTTCACTTTCTGTGATACTGAACTTGTACCGTAAACGAGGTTCTTGTAAACAGAGCCGTCCCAAACTTTGGGGTGGCTGTGTCTTTTTGATTTTAATTTCCCTAAGCTATAGGACCATAAGTGGAAGTGCCCTAGGCTCTGTTGCTTTGCTTTTTAGATGTTTCAGGAAACACCATACACTTCTCCAGAGTGGCTGTTCGCAATTTACATCCCGCACATCAGCATAACAAGGTTCCCAATTCTCCATGGCCTGTCCTGCCTTTCTGGATTTTACACTTTTTTCAGATGGCCCTTTTGACCGGGGGCAGTGAGACTTCATTGTAGTGCAGATTTCCTTTGCAAGCTTGCTTGGTTGGCCAAAAAGGGCGTATGCGTTTTTTCCTGAATATATTCAGGAAAAAACGCATACGCCCTATTTGGCCAAGTGCATCATTGTGGACGTTCTGCCTCTTTTCCTATGCTTTACATGCTATTCCAGTCTACCTCCTGAAATCGGTTTCCTGCAATTCTGCCCCGCTTTCAAGTCCTCTTGGCAGCCTTACTTCAATATATTTTTGGACGATAGCTGTCATTTATAACTCTGCAGGTATGTGAATGACAGTGCCCCTGAGCTCCTTTCTTCAACTCGCTTTCTTGTGAGCTGGACGCAACACCGCAGGATTGCTTCAGGCCCTACTGTGGTTCCGGCATGGCATGCTGAGCCTGTGGTTAATTCCTATTCCTGGTGGGAAATGAGAGTTAAATTTGCCCGTCCAGACACCTCCAGCTAGTCTCTCATTGGTTCTCCCTATTCCTGTTCATTTTCCGCAGAAATTGCAAACTGGGCCAAACAGGAGGTTAAAGGCACTGACTCTCCAAGTGGAAAGAGTGTTAGTAAAGCGTCTGGAATGTTGCACCCGAGTATCGGGGGATGAAACCTGAGACACCTTTGAACACGTTTCCCGATCACACGGTGGATCATACTCTGGGTTCCACATGCATGTTTTAGCTGAAGGAAGAATCCCTTAAACCTGGAGAGTTGAGACCCATGGAAAGGGTACCATGAAATATGACTTCAAAGGGTCTGCATTTGCTCACCGATCCTCACCAATCCTATCACTGCTGCGTTTATGCTGCTGTACACACGCTTGATTCTCTTTCTGAGACATATAAATCCATAGGTTTTAAGATTCTTACTAGTCAGGTATATTCTTAGGCGTTTAATATGGGGTGTAGAGTCCACTTCGTTGAGCAAGGAGTAGCTCTTGTCTATTACATATTTGGCTTATGGAACGGTATCTGTGCTAATTTCAATCTCTGGTTTTATGCAGCACCCCAACTCACCTTTCCCCTTAAGCAAGCATAAGTCGGTTTTCTACATTTGAGACCCTGTTCTGTTTTGTAATTCAGTTCCTGTGTAGCCAAGTTTACATTCCATGTGGTAGAGATATCTTATGATGTTTCTTTTTCTGTGTGACTTATTTCACTTAGAATCATCGTACCTGAATCCACTCATTATGCTGCTACGGGCCTGATGACATAGATTTCATTGCTGAGTGATATTGCATTGTACGTAAGTACCACAACTTCTTTATCCATTTTTCGCTTTCTGTGATATTGAACTTGGACCATAAATGAGGTTCTTGTAAACAGAGCTGTCCATAACTTTGGGGTGGCTGAGTCTTTTTGATTTTAATTTCCCTAAGCTATAGGACCATAAGTGGAAGTGCCCTAGGCTCTGTTGCTTTGTTTTGTAGATGTTTCAGGAAACACCATACACTTCTCCAGAGTGGCTGTTGGCAATTTACATCCCGCCCATGAGCATAACAAGGCTCCCAGTTCTCCATGGCCTGTCCTGCCTTTCTGGATTTTACACTTTTTTCAGATGGCCCCTTTGACCGGGGGGCAGTGAGACTTCATTGTAGTGCAGATTTCCTTTTCAAGCTTCCTTGGTTGGCCAAAAAGGGCGTATGCGTTTTTTCCTGAATATATTCAGGAAAAAACGCATACGCCCTTTTTGGCCAAGTGCATCATTGTGGACGTTCTGCCTCTTTTCCTATGCTTTACATGCAATTCCAGCCTACCTCCTGAAATCGGTTTCTTTAAAGTCTGCCCCGCTTTCAAGTCCACTTGGCAGCCTTACTTCAATATATTTTTGGACGATAGCTGTCATTTATAACTCTGCAGGTTTGTGAATTACAGTGCCCCTGAGCTCCTTTCTTCAACTCGCTTTCTTGTGAGCTGGCCGCAACACCGCAGGATTGCTTCAGGCCCTAGTGTGCTTCCGGCACGGCACACTGAGCCTTTGGTTAATTCCTCTTCGTGGTGGGAAATGAGAGTTAAATTTGCCCGTCCAGACACCTCCAGCTAGTCTCTCATTGGTTCTCCCTTTTCCTGTTCATTTTCCGCAGAAATTGCAAACTGGGCCAAACAGGAGGTTAAAGGCACTGACTCTCCAAGTGGGGAGAGTGTTAGTAAAGCGTCTGGAATGTTGCACCCGAGTATCGGGGGATGAAACCTGAGACACCTTTGAACACGTTTCCCGATCACATGGTGGATCATACTCTGGGTTCCACATGCATGTTTTAGCTGAAGGAAGAATCCCTTAAACCTGGAGAGTTGAGACCCATGGAATGGGTACCATGAAATATGACTTCAAAGGGTCTGCATTTGCTCACCGATCCTCACCAATCCTATCACTGCTGCGTTTATGCTGCTGTACACACGCTTGATTCTCTTTCTGAGACATATAAATCCATAGGTTTTAAGATTCTTACTAGTCAGGTATATTCTTAGGCGTTTAATATGGGGTGTAGAGTCCACTTCGTTGAGCAAGGAGGAGCTCTTGTCTATTACATATTTGGCTTATGGAACGGTATCTGTGCTAATTTCAATCTCTGGTTTTATGCAGCACCCCAACTCACCTTTCCCCTTAAGCAAGCATAAGTCGGTTTTCTACATTTGAGACCCTGTTCTGTTTTGTAATTCAGTTCCTGTGTAGCCAAGTTTACATTCCATGTGGTAGAGATATCTTATGATGTTTCTTTTTCTGTGTGACTTATTTCACTTAGAATCATCGTACCTGAATCCACTCATTATGCTGCTATGGGCCTGATGACATAGATTTCATTGCTGAGTGATATTGCATTGTACGTAAGTACCACAACTTCTTTATCCATTTTGCGCTTTCTGTGATATTGAACTTGTACCGTAAACAAGGTTCTTGTAAACAGAGCTGTCCCAAAGATTGGGGTGGTTGTGTCTTTTTGATTTTAATTTCCCTAAGCTATAGGACCATAAGTGGAAGTGCCCTAGGCTCTGTTGCTTTGTTTTTTAGATGTTTCAGGAAACACCATACACTTCTCCAGAGTGACTGTTGGCAATTTACATCCCGCCCATCAGCATAACAAGGCTCCCAGTTCTCCATGGCCTGTCCTGCCTTTGTGGATTTTACACTTTTTTCAGATGGCCCTTTTGACCGGGGGGCAGTGAGACTTCATTGTAGTGCAGATTTCCTTTGCAAGCTTGCTTGGTTGGCCAAAAAGGGCGTATGCGTTTATTCCTGAATATATTCAGGAAAAAACGCATACGCCCTTTTTGGCCAAGTGCATCATTGTGGACGTTCTGCCTCTTTTCCTATGCTTTACATGCAATTCCAGTCTACTTCCTGAAATCGGTTTCCTGCAATTCTGCCCCGCTTTCAAGTCCTCTTGGCAGCCTTACTTCAATATATTTTTGGACGATAGCTGTCATTTATAACTCTGCAGGTATGTGAATTACAGTGCCCCTGAGCTCCTTTCTTCAACTCGCTTTCTTGTGAGCTGGCCGCAACACCGCAGCATTGCTTCAGGCCCTAGTGTGGTTCCGGCATGGCACACTGAGCCTTTGGTTAATTCCTCTTCCTGGTGGGAAATGAGAGTTAAATTTGCCCGTCCAGACACCTCCAGCTAGTCTCTCATTGGTTCTCCCTATTCCTGTTCATTTTCCGCAGAAATTGCAAACTGGGCCAAACAGGAGGTTAAAGGCACTGACTCTCCAAGTGGGGAGAGTGTTAGTAAAGCATCTGGAATGTTGCACCCGAGTACCAGGGGACGAAAACTGACACAATTGAACACGTTTCCCGAGCACACGGTGGATCATACTCTGGGTTCCACATGCATGTTTTAGCTGAAGGAAGAATCCCTTAAACCTGGAGAGTTGAGACCCATGGAATGGGTACCATGCAATATGACTTCAAAGGGTCTGCATTTGCTCACCGATCCTCACCAATCCTATCACTGCTGCGTTTATGTCGCTGTACACACGCTTGATTCTCTTTCGGAGACATATAAATCCATAGGTTTTAAGATTCTTTCTAGTCAGGTATATTCTTAGGCGTTTAATATGGGGTGTTGAGTCCACTTCGTTGAGCAAGGAGTAGCTCTTGTCTATTACATATTTGGCTTATGGAACGGTATCTGTGCTAATTTCAATCTCTGGTTTTATGCAGCACCCCAACTCACCTTTCCCCTTAAGCAAGCATACGTTGGTTTTCTACATTTGAGACCCTGTTCAGTTTTGTAATTCAGTTCCTGTGTAGCCAAGTTTACATTCCGTGTACTAGTGATATCTTATGATGTTTCTTTTTCTGTGCGACTTATTTCACTTAGAATCATCGTACCTGAATCCACTCATTATGCTGCTACGGGCCTGATGACATAGATTTCATTGCTGAGTGATATTGCATTGTACGTAATTACCACAACTTCTTTATCCATTTTTCACTTTCTGTGATACTGAACTTGTACCGTAAACGAGGTTCTTGTAAACAGAGCCGTCCCAAACTTTGGGGTGGCTGTGTCTTTTTGATTTTAATTTCCCTAAGCTATAGGACCATAAGTGGAAGTGCCCTAGGCTCTGTTGCTTTGCTTTTTAGATGTTTCAGGAAACACCATACACTTCTCCAGAGTGGCTGTTCGCAATTTACATCCCGCACATCAGCATAACAAGGTTCCCAATTCTCCATGGCCTGTCCTGCCTTTCTGGATTTTACACTTTTTTCAGATGGCCCTTTTGACCGGGGGCAGTGAGACTTCATTGTAGTGCAGATTTCCTTTGCAAGCTTGCTTGGTTGGCCAAAAAGGGCGTATGCGTTTTTTCCTGAATATATTCAGGAAAAAACGCATACGCCCTATTTGGCCAAGTGCATCATTGTGGACGTTCTGCCTCTTTTCCTATGCTTTACATGCTATTCCAGTCTACCTCCTGAAATCGGTTTCCTGCAATTCTGCCCCGCTTTCAAGTCCTCTTGGCAGCCTTACTTCAATATATTTTTGGACGATAGCTGTCATTTATAACTCTGCAGGTATGTGAATGACAGTGCCCCTGAGCTCCTTTCTTCAACTCGCTTTCTTGTGAGCTGGACGCAACACCGCAGGATTGCTTCAGGCCCTACTGTGGTTCCGGCATGGCATGCTGAGCCTGTGGTTAATTCCTATTCCTGGTGGGAAATGAGAGTTAAATTTGCCCGTCCAGACACCTCCAGCTAGTCTCTCATTGGTTCTCCCTATTCCTGTTCATTTTCCGCAGAAATTGCAAACTGGGCCAAACAGGAGGTTAAAGGCACTGACTCTCCAAGTGGAAAGAGTGTTAGTAAAGCGTCTGGAATGTTGCACCCGAGTATCGGGGGATGAAACCTGAGACACCTTTGAACACGTTTCCCGATCACACGGTGGATCATACTCTGGGTTCCACATGCATGTTTTAGCTGAAGGAAGAATCCCTTAAACCTGGAGAGTTGAGACCCATGGAAAGGGTACCATGAAATATGACTTCAAAGGGTCTGCATTTGCTCACCGATCCTCACCAATCCTATCACTGCTGCGTTTATGCTGCTGTACACACGCTTGATTCTCTTTCTGAGACATATAAATCCATAGGTTTTAAGATTCTTACTAGTCAGGTATATTCTTAGGCGTTTAATATGGGGTGTAGAGTCCACTTCGTTGAGCAAGGAGTAGCTCTTGTCTATTACATATTTGGCTTATGGAACGGTATCTGTGCTAATTTCAATCTCTGGTTTTATGCAGCACCCCAACTCACCTTTCCCCTTAAGCAAGCATAAGTCGGTTTTCTACATTTGAGACCCTGTTCTGTTTTGTAATTCAGTTCCTGTGTAGCCAAGTTTACATTCCATGTGGTAGAGATATCTTATGATGTTTCTTTTTCTGTGTGACTTATTTCACTTAGAATCATCGTACCTGAATCCACTCATTATGCTGCTACGGGCCTGATGACATAGATTTCATTGCTGAGTGATATTGCATTGTACGTAAGTACCACAACTTCTTTATCCATTTTTCGCTTTCTGTGATATTGAACTTGGACCATAAATGAGGTTCTTGTAAACAGAGCTGTCCATAACTTTGGGGTGGCTGAGTCTTTTTGATTTTAATTTCCCTAAGCTATAGGACCATAAGTGGAAGTGCCCTAGGCTCTGTTGCTTTGTTTTGTAGATGTTTCAGGAAACACCATACACTTCTCCAGAGTGGCTGTTGGCAATTTACATCCCGCCCATGAGCATAACAAGGCTCCCAGTTCTCCATGGCCTGTCCTGCCTTTCTGGATTTTACACTTTTTTCAGATGGCCCCTTTGACCGGGGGGCAGTGAGACTTCATTGTAGTGCAGATTTCCTTTTCAAGCTTCCTTGGTTGGCCAAAAAGGGCGTATGCGTTTTTTCCTGAATATATTCAGGAAAAAACGCATACGCCCTTTTTGGCCAAGTGCATCATTGTGGACGTTCTGCCTCTTTTCCTATGCTTTACATACAATTCCAGTCTACCTCCTGAAATCGGTTTCCTGCAATTCTGCCCCGCTTTCAAGTCCTCTTGGCAGCCTTACTTCAATATCTTTTTGGACGATAGCTGTCATTTATAACTCTGCAGGTTTGTGAATTACAGTGCCCCTGAGCTCCTTTCTTCAACTCGCTTTGTTGTGAGCTGGCCGCAACACCGCAGCATTGCGTCAGGCCCTAGTGTGGTTCCGGCATGGCACGCTGAGCCTTTGGTTAATTCCTCTTCCTGGTGGGAAATGAGAGTTAAATTTGCCTGTCCAGACACCTCCAGCTAGTCTCTCATTGGTTCTCCCTATTCCTGTTCATTTTCCGCAGAAATTGCAAACTGGGCCAAACAGGAGGTTAAAGGCACTGACTCTCCAAGTGGGGAGAGTGTTAGTAAAGCGTCTGGAATGTTGCACCCGAGTACCGGGGTACGAAAACTGACTCACATTTGAACACGTTTCCCGATCACACGGTGGATCATACTCTGGGTTCCACATGCATGTTTTAGCTGAAGGAAGAATCCCTTAAACCTGGAGAGTTGAGACCCATGGAATGGGTACCATGCAATATGACTTCAAAGGGTCTGCATTTGCTCACCGATCCTCACCAGTCCTATCACTGCTGCGTTTATGCCGCTGTACACACACTTGATTCTCTTGCAGAGACATATAAATCCATAGGTTTTAAGATTCTTACTAGTCAGGTATATTATTAGGCGTTTAATATGGGGTGTTGAGTCCACTTCGTTGAGCAAGGTTTAGCTCTTGTCTATTACATATTTGTCTTATGGAACGGTATCTGTGCTAATTTCAATCTCTGGTTTTGTGCAGCACCCCAACTCACCTTTCCCCTTAAGCAAGCATACGTTGGTTTTCTACATTTGAGACCCTGTTCTGTTTTGTAATTCAGTTCCTCTGTAGCCAAGTTTACATTCCGTGTAGTAGTGATATTT
This sequence comes from Pseudorca crassidens, assembly GCF_039906515.1. NCBI lineage: Eukaryota > Metazoa > Chordata > Mammalia > Artiodactyla > Delphinidae > Pseudorca > Pseudorca crassidens. The sequence goes on along the minus strand of NW_027136187.1, from coordinate 45,803 downwards.
TATGATGTTTCTTTTTCTGTGTGACTTATTTCTCTTAGAATCATCGTACCTGAATCCACTCATTATGCTGCTACGGGCCTGATGACATAGATTTTATTGTTGAGTGAGATTGCATTGTACGTAAGTACCACAACTTCTTTATCCATTTTTCGCTTTTTGTGATATTGAACTTGTACCGTAAACGAGGTTCTTGTAAACAGAACCGTCCCAAATTTTGGGGTGGCTTTGTCTTTTTGATTTTAATTTCCCTAAGCTATAGGACCATAAGTGGAAGTGCCCTAGGCTCTGTTGCTTTTTTTTTAGATGTTTCAGGAAACACCATACACTTCTCCAGAGTGGCTGTGGGCAATTTACATCCCGCCCATGAGCATAACAAGGCTCCCAGTTCTCCATGGCCTGTCCTGCCTTTCTGGATTTTACATTTTTTTCAGATGGCCCTTTTGACCGGGGGGCAGTGAGACTTCATTGTAGTGCAGATTTCCTTTGCAAGCTTGCTTGGTTGGCCAAAAAGGGCGTATGCGTTTTTTCCTGAATATATTCAGGAAAAAACGCATACGCCCTTTTTGGCCAAGTGCATCATTGTGGACGTTCTGCCTCTTTTCCTATGCTTTACATGCAATTCCAGTCTACCACCTGAAATCAGTTTCCTGCAATTCTGCCCCGCTTTCAAGTCCTCTTGGCAGCCTTACTTCAATATATTTTTGGACGATAGCTGTCATTTATAACTCTGAAGTTTTGTGAATTACAGTGTCCCTGAGCTCCTTTCTTCAACTTGCTTTCTTGTGAGCTGGCCGCAACACCGCAGCCTTGCTTCAGGCCCTAGTGTGGTTCCGGCTTGGCACGTTGAGCCTTTGGTTAACTCCTCTTCCTGGTGGGAAATGAGAGTTAAATTTGCCCGTCCAGACACCTCCATCTATTCTCTCATTGGTTCTACCTATTCCTGTTCATTTCCCGCAGAAATTGCAAACTGGGCCAAACAGAAGTTTAAAGGCACTGACTCTCCAAGTGGAAAGAGTGTTAGTAAAACGTCTGGAATGTTGCACCCGAGTACCAGGGGACGAAACCTGAGACACATTTGAATACGTTTCTCGATCATACGGTGGATCATACTCTGGGTTCCACATGCATGTTTTAGCTGAAGGAAGAATCCCTTAAACCTGGAGAGTTGTGACCCATGGAATGTGTACCATGCAATATGACTTCAAAGGGTCTGCATTTGCTCACCGAACCTCACCAATCCTATCACTGCTGCGTTTATGACACTGTACACACGCTTGATTCTCTTTCGGAGACATATATATCCATAGATTTTAAGATTCTTACTAGTCAGGTATATTCTTAGGCGTTTAATATGGGGTGTTGAGTCCACTTCGTTGAGCAAGGAGTAGCTCTTGTCTATTACATATTTGGCTTATGGAACGGTATCTGTGCTAATTTCAATCTCTGGTTTTATGCAGCACCCCAACTCACCTTTCCCCTTAAGCAAGCATAAGTTCGTTTTCTACATTTGAGACCCTGTTCTGTTTTGTAATTCAGTTCCTGTGTAGCCAAGTTTACATTCCGTGTAGTAGTGATATCTTATGATGTTTCTTTTTCTTTGTGACTTATTTCACTTAGAATCATCGTACCTGAATCCACTCATTATGCTGCTATGGGCCTGATGACATAGATTTCATTGCTGAGTGATATTGCATTGTACGTAAGTACCACAACTTCTTTATCCATTTTTCGCTTTCTGCGATATTGAACTTGTACCGTAAACGAGGTTCTTGTAAACAGAGCCGTCCCAAACTTTGGGGTGGCTGTGTCTTTTTTATTTTAATTTCCCTAAGCTATAGGACCATAAGTGGAAGTGCCCTAGGCTCTGTTGCTTTGTTTTTTAGATGTTTCAGGAAACACCATACACTTCTTCAGAGTGGCTGTTGCCAATTTACATCCCGCCCACCAGCATAACAAGGCTCCCAGTTCTCCATGGCCTGTCCTGCCTTTCTGGATTTTACACTTTTTCAGATGGCCCTTTTGACCTGGGGGAAGTGAGACTTCATTGTAGTGCAGATTTCCTTTGCAAGCTTGCTTGGTTGGCCAGAAAGGGCATATGCGTTTCTTCCTGAATATATTCAGGAAAAAACGCATGCGCCCTTTTTGGCCAAGTGCATCATTGTCGACGTTCTGAGTCTTTTCATATGTTGTCAATGCAATTCTAGTCTACCTCTTGAAATCGGTTTCCTGCAATTCTACCTTGCTGTCAGTGCTTCTTCATAGCCTTACCTCAATATACTTTTGGAAAATAGTTGGCCTTTATAACTCTGCAGGTTTTTGAATTGCAGTGGCCCTTAGCTCCATTTTTCAGCTCTTATTTTTGTGATCTTGCCTCATATCCACAGGATTTTTTCATGCCCTATTCTTCTTCTGGGGCGCCTTGCTCTGCCTTTGGTTAATTCTTCTTCCTGATGTGAAATTAGAGTGACATGTGCCCATTGAAACCGCTACAGCTATTTTCTCACTGGTTCCCCCTATTCCCATTCATCCTCCGCACTAACTGCAGACTGTGCGATACCGGAACTTAAAGGCATTGACTCTCCGTGTGGGGATGTTGTTAGTAAAGTGGCTGGAATGTTGATCCGGAGCCCCAGGAGAGGAAAATGAGGTGCGTTTTAGAAACCTTTCCCGATCATATGGTATACCATCCGCTGGATTTCCCATGCATGGTTTAGCTGTAGGAAGATTCCCTTCAACCTGGAGTGTTGGGACCCTTGGAATGAGTAGCATGAAGTATTGCATTAAACTTTCGGCAGTTGCTCACCAAAGCTCACCAATCCTCTCAGCCCCAAGTGTCCAGCCTTATGTCTTATCCAGCTGTGGGTTTATATGTGGTCATTCCAGGTTGCATCACAGCCCCTGAGCGAATTTTGTAAGAATTTTTCTCTCTTTCATTGTTTCTGCGTTTTGGTTTTAAAATTTATTTCTATAATGGGGTTTAGCTCATTTTCACTGCTGTGTTTGGCCACTCTGCACACACTTGATTCCCTTATGGAGATATATCAATACATGGGTTTTAAGATTCTTATTACTCAGATATATTTCTCTGCGGTGTATAGGGTGTGTTGAGGCCAGTTCATTGAGCAAGGTGTAGATCTTGTCTAATACCTATTTGGTTTATTGAACGGTATCTGTGCTAATTTCAAACTCTGGTTTTATGCATCACCCCACCTCTCCTTTCCCCTTAAGCTGACATAAGTGTGTTTTCTAAATGTGAGACACTGTTCTGTTTTGTAATTCATTTTTTGTGCAGCCATATTTATCCTCCCTCTATAAGTGATATCTTATGATATGTTTCTTTTTCTGTTTGACTTATTTCAAGTAGTATTATCGGACCTAAATCCACTCTTTATCCTTCTACTAGCCTTATTACATTGATTTCATGGTGAAGAGATATTCCATTGTACATAAGTACCACATTTTCTTTATCCATTGTTCTCTTTCCTGGGATATTTAAGGTGTACTGAAGTTGAGGTTCTTGTAAACAGAGTAGGCCTAAACTGTGGTGTGCTTGTGTCTTGTTGATTTTTAGACTTCCCTAGATATACTTCCATGATTGGAAGTGCCCTATGCTCTGTAGCTCTGTTTTTTAGATGATTTAGGAACCACCATACACTTCTCCAGAGTGGCTCTCGGCAGTTCACACACTGTCCATCAGCGTATAAAGGCTCCCTGTTCTCCATGGCCTGTCCTGCATTTCTGGTTTTTACAATTTTTTCGGATGGCCCTTTTGACCGGTGGGAAATGAGACTTCTTTGTTGTGCACATTTGCATTGCTTGCTTGCTTGGTTGCCCATAAAGTGCGTATGCGTTTTTTCCTGGATATATTCAGGAAAAAACGCATACTCCTTTTTGGGCCAACTGCATCATTGTCGAAATTCTGCCGCTTTTCATGTGCTTTAAAGACGAGTCCAATCTATCTCTTGAAATCTGTTTCTTGCAATTCTGTCTTGCATTCAGATCCTCTTCTTTGCCTTACCTCAACATATTTTTGGACGTTAGTTTTCATTTATAACTCTGCAGGTTTGTGAATTGCAGTGACCCTGAGCTCCATTTTTTAAGTTGCTCTTTTGTGAGCTGGCCTCAAAGCCGCAGGATTGCTTCAGGCCCTATTTTGGCTCCAGCGAGGCGGGCTGAGCCTTTTTTTACTTCTTATTCTTAATGGGAAATTAGAGTGACATGTGGCCGTCCAAACCCCTACAACTATTCTCTCATTGGTTCCCCCTCTTCCCGTTCATCCTCCTCACAATTTGCAAAATGTGTGAAACAGAAGTTTAAATGTGCTGATTCTCTAAGTGGGGAGATTCTAAGTAACGTGGCTGGAATGATGAACAGGAGCACCAGGAGAGGATAAATGAGGTGCATTTTAGACACATCTCCCCATCACATGGTGTACAGTCCTCTGGGTTTTCCATGCATGTTTTAGCTGTAGGAAGATCCCTTGAACCTGCAGATTTGGGACCCATTGAATGGGTACCAGGTAGTATTACTTTAAAGGGTGTGCATTTCCTCACCCAACCTCACATTTCTCTTAGCACGAACAGTTTCCAGCCTTATGTGTCATCCTGCTGTGGGTCTAGATGTGTTCAATCCATGTTGCATCACCGTCCCTGAGGAAAAGTTGTAAGAGGTTTTCTCTGTCTCTCTGTCGTTTATTTTTTTCAATTTATTACTATATTGGTTACAGCTGATTTTCAAAGCTCTGTTTCTTGCTGCTGTACATCCACTTGATTCACATACAGAGAGACATCAATAAATTCTTTTTCAGATTCTTACCAGTCATATATATTCTTTTCCGGTGACTTGAGTGTGCTGAGTGCAGTTCTTTTAGCTACCGTGTAGGCCTTGTTGATTATCAGTTTGGTATTTGGAATGGTATCTTTGCTAATTTCAACCTCCTGGATGATGCCTCACCCCTCCCCACCTTTCCCGTTTAGCAGCCTTACGCGTGTTTTCTACATACTTGACTATGTTTTTCTTTTGTAATTTATTTCATGTGTAGCCATTTTGGATTCCACCTTTAAGTGATATCTTATGATATGTGTCTTTTTCTTTTTGAATTATGTCACTTAGAATGATCATACGTAACTCCTCCGGAGTTGTTACAACTGGCCATATTTCATTGATTTCCAGGCTGAGTAATATTCCACTCTACATAAGTACCACATCTCTATCCATTTTTTCCCTCCAGAGACATTTAAGTTATATCCTAGTCGAGGATCTTTTAAACAGAGAGGCAGTAAACATTGGGGTGCCTGTGTCCTCTCGATTTTTGTTTTTCCCAAGACATACGCCCATGAGTGCAAGTGCCCTATGCTCTGTAGCTCATTTTTTAGATGCTTTAGTAAACACAATACACTTCTCCAGAATGGCCGTTGGCAATATACATTTCCACTATAAGCCTCACAGGGCTCCCTCTTCTCCTTGCCCTGTCCTGCATTTCTGGTGTTTACACTTTATGAGGATGGCTCTTCTGACTGATGCGAAGTGATATCTTTTGTAGTATTGATTTCCAGTGCCCACCTGTTTGGTTGGCTAAAAAAGTGTATGCCCTTTTCTTGAATATATACAGAAAAAAACGCATACAGCCTTTTTGGCCAACTGCAATGTTGGCAATGTTCAGCCCCTTTTCTTGTGCTTAATGGCGAGTCCTTTCTACCTCCTCAAATCCCTTTCCTGCCATTCTCCCTTGCTTACCAATCCTTTTCTCTGACTTTCCTCAAGACATTTTTCAGTGATAGATATTTTCAACTCTGCAGTTTCGTGAATTTTACTGCCCCTGAGTTCCATTGTTCAACTTGTGTTTATGGGAACTGGCCACAAAGCAGTGGGATTTCCTCAAGCCCTATACTGTTTCCATGGGCAACCCTAGCCTTTGGTCAATTCGTCTTCCTGATTGGAAATTAGAGTGACATGTGCCTGTCTGAACACCTAGGACTTGTCTCTCATTGTTCCTCATCCTTCCGCTTCATCCTCTGGACAAATTCCAAACTGTACGCAACAGGATGTTGACAGTGCTGACATCTCCAAGTGGGGAGACTGTTAGTAAAGACGCTGGAGGGGTGAACCCGAGCACCAGGAGATGAGGAGATGAGATGCCTTTTCCAAACTCTTCCCGATCAGACGGTATACCATCCTCTGGGTGTGACAGACATGTTTTAGCAGTAGGAAGAGTCCCATTCATGTAAGGAGAACACCAGGGCTTTTTCAAAATCAGTGTCTCCCCGAAACCCAAACTGGGGAATTTTTTAAGCTACGGCTACACATATGTTCATTAAGGGCCTTGGGAAGTAGGCAGAGTCCAAACTTTAGATGTTTGAAGTCTTCAGGGTCAGAAGCACTCACCACCGGCTTCCCTTAGGTTACACTTTAACTGTCATTGATAGATGATGTCAATAAAAATATCTATTCTTTTTCCGATTATTTCCCCTTATAGGTTATTGCAAAATATTGAGTGTAGTTCCCTGTGCTATACAGTAGTTCCTTGTTGATGATCTATTTTATACATAGCAGTGTGTATGTGTTAATTCCAAACTGTTAATTTATCCCTCCTCCCACCTTTCCCCTTTGGTAATAATAAATTATAAGATTTTATACTTCTCAGAAATGGGGGAGCTGAAAGAGGTATCATTTTCAATGGAAAAGCATTTAAAACAAGATTGAAGCTTTAACCAAGATTATTAGGTGTACATCCTTGGAAAGAAATCACTTCATTTCTCTAATATTGACCTGACAAATAAGACAAACCTTTTCACTGAACTTGCTTATAATAAAGTGATGGAAATATCAAATGGAAGTGTTAGAAACATCTTATTTTACCCGAGCCTTATAAACTGTTCTATGTTAACTACAGTTTGGCTCACACATCTGTTCATTGAAGTTACAATAGTCTCAATTTCTGTTACTGATCCTCCAGAGTGGACCCCAACAAGTGTCCCCCTGCCCAGTGTCATTGGGGCCAACAGATCGAGACTGAGTTTGGTTCACAAGCAAAGGAAACTTTATATTTTAAACAGAGAATGGAGAGGTGAGAGCACGCACTACCCCGTGGGCTGTGGGCTGGGCTGCTGTGTAGAGATCCTGTCAGAGTCAGTGGGAGGGAGGGGGCGGAGCACTCGAGGGCCGGGTTGGCTGCAGCTCAGCCTCTATATCTCGGAGTCTGCACTGGGCCCCAGGAGCTGAGGTGTCGACCCAGCCATTCTGCACTAGGAAATCTGGTCTGAAGTGCCGGGTGTGGAACCTCTGCATGCGGGACCCTAGGAGCACGTGAAATTAGACAAAGCACAAAGGATAAAAAAGGTCAGACTTGACTTTATTGCCCAGATTCTATTTTTATCTCCCAGGGATTTTTAATGGGCTTTGCTGGGGACAAACCCCTCCTCTGCCTTTTGTCCCGTTCCTCATTCTTGGAGTGCTGAGGGTGCAGACCCTTCTTCTGTAACTGCTGAGTGCTGAGTTGGGAGCCCTCATACCAGGGGACGAGGGTCAGAACTTCTCCCCAGCAGCCTCCAGGTGACGTTGATTGGCCCCAGGACCCCTGCCTCCCTGCTCGTCCGCCTGAGCACCAGCATTGGAAGTGTTATAGATTCTAATGACCTTTAAGGGTCCAGGAAAGAGATGTGCAGAGACGCTGTGGGGGCCGGTTTCACCCCGCCCCACATTTGTTCGGCCACCTTAGGCTGACCGTTTCTGCCAGCCTAGATGCTCTGACCAGTAGTCTGCTCTTTCTTCAATTAGGCCCCTGAATTAACGTAAAAACAGCACCAGGTGTCAGAGCCCTGCCCGCTCAACTCCCAGACAGTCCAGGGTCAATGGTGATCAAGGACCATGATGGCCACTGAGTCAACAGCCTTTTGAAGTAAACAGGAGTCCAGCCGGTCTTATTGGCCACCATCATCACGGTGTCTGTAGGCTTTTCTATGGTGACAGTGTGATATACGTTTCCCCCGCCAAGATTATTAGCTCCCCTCCGGGTGCAGTAAGTCCTGCAAGCAGTAGTCTACTCCTTCGGGACACACTATTGTTGTTTTATGAGAGAAACTCCAGGTCAAGTGATGTTCACACGAGTCGTCATGGTGCCCTGTTGCCCCCGGTTATCTCTCTGGATGTTGGAGTTGGAGGGCCTCCTCACTCGAGGTCGGTGTGCCCACGGAGTGAACCCTGCAACTTCAGGGCATGGTTGGTGATTAGGATCACCACGTGGGGTCCTTTTCCCTTAGGAGAGAGGTGGCCTTTTGGGCTGCTGATTTTCAGGTTTTTAGATACCGCCAGTATCTTGGCCAGATGTGGCAGTGGGCCAAGCCCCTTGGTGACTGTAGTTTATCCTACCTGGATGGCATTCTTGTGTTGTTCCATTTCAAGTGGTCCCAGTTTTTGCACTAATTCTCCAATGGCGACTCACCTTTCACCGGGAATGGAAAGGTCAAAGGGTTTAGCTCAATTAGGGAGTTCCAGGGCAAGGGTCTGAATTGACTGCTCTTTCCATTCTTGAAAGGCCACTTCTGGATTCTGTTCAAAAGGATCATCATCTTTTCCTTTCAGTGTTTCATATAGAGGCCCAGCTAGTAGACTGTAGTTAGGGATCCAGAAGCAGCAAACCCTGGCCTCCCCAGGAACCCCTAAGCTGTCTTCTAGTTTTAGAAAGGGGTAAGGCTGCAAATGGTTTCTTCCCTTTCCTGGGATGGGCTTCTCTGACCTTCTGTGAGAATGAAGCCCAGGCAGGTCACCGCAGTCTGTGATATTTGAGCTTTTTCTTGGACAACTTCTATCCTTTATTGGCTTGGTAGTTCAGAGGCCTCCTTAGTAGGGCTGGCGATCAGAATGTCATCTGCATATTGAAGGAGGGTTTCCTTTTCCAGAGGTAGAACTTTTTGGTCTTTAGCTAAGCTTTCCCCAAAGATGGTGTGGGAATTTTTGAACCCTTGGGGCAAGACGGCCCGGAAGTATTGTTTTAGTTGTATGTTGAGTCCTGCCACTCACAAGCCAAAATTTCTTGTGACTCTGGGACTAATGGAATACAAAAGAAGGCATCATTGAGACTAATACAGAATACCATGTCCTGGTGGTTGGTAGAATGACCAGCAGGGTGTAGGAATTAGGAGCAACTGGAGGTATATCCTCGGTGGCTTCACTGACTGTCCTGACATCCTTTACCAGGTCCCCAGCAGCCCATGGGGCTCTCGTGGTCAGGCCAATCCCAGGATATGGAGCTCTCCTGGGCAGGTACCCCACCCCCAACCCAGCCCACGGGGCTCTCGTGGTCAGGCCTCTCCCAGGATACAGAGCTACCCTTGCAGGTACCGTGGCAGGGCTGAGCACACAGGAACCGTGCACATAGCTCTCACTGAAGAGCACCCCCATCTCACCTGTCGCTCAGAGCTGACACAGAGCACCTCAGAGCAGGACTTGAACTAACAAACAGCAGCTCCGACAGGTCTGTGACCCTGGGCATCACTCTGTGTGGCCTCCCTCCACCTGGTCTTCCAGAGACTTCCACTGCACCCGGGGCACCAGGCCTCTGTCTCCAACCACCACCCACCCCTCCTCTCCCTGACTCCTGGGTTCCTCTCATTAGGAGAGGCTTTTCTTGAAGTTGTCTCCCACTCATGGGCCAGATAAAATGATTAGAAAACAAGCCAAAGCTGCAGCCCCTTGTCTATCCTGACTCTCAGGAGCCCACACCTGTTCCTTGGACCTGGCCGGTTCAGCAAGTTCCATTTTCTGCAACTGTGAGCCCCTGAGGGGTGATGATTGGCTGACCTGGGCAGCCTTACCGTGCCGGCCAGCCCTCCCCAGGTGTGCCTGGGTTGAGATCAATATAAATACCACTCCAGGCAGCAAGAGCCCCTGCAGCTGTGCCTGACGCCATTTTCTCTGCCCTGTCAGCAGTCTCGGGGCTGGGCTGGTGGGAGGGAGTGAGAGGCCACGGCTTTGTGGGTGGCCCAGTGTGAGTGGGGCTCTGCTGGACTTTCTGCAGCAGTTGCCAGGCTGCCACCTGCTAAAGAAGAGGATGTGTCACCCATACCTGCTGCTGGAATTTCTCCCTGGGCAGAGGTGAGGAAGGAAAAAAGCAGTGGGAGCAGGGACAGGACGGGTATCTCAGGCAGGGAAATGGAAATCTTCCAGAAGAGCACCCAGGACCAGGGCCATCCTGGCTGGCCTGCAGGCACCAAGTCAGCTGGCATGCTGTCACTCATGTGGCTCCATGGCCCTTCCTCTAGGCTTTCAAGTCCTTGTATATATTCAGGTGTTTTACCTGGGAAGGGTGGGAACAGTTCAGCAGCAACTGGCCTGGGGCTCAGCTCACGTTCACTCACAGATGCCTCGGCACGGTGCCCCAGCTTTGCAATGAGGACGCTTGTTGTGTGGGGGCTGCTGGCTGAATGGGAGACGATTCCCCACCACTGACCAACTTCAGAATTGTTTACAACAGGAGCAAGGGCCCTGATACGGTTTTCCTCTGAGTAACTGGTGGGTTCTGTTTTTTTTTTCTCTTTTTCGTTTTTGGTTCAAGGTAGAATTTATTCCTCTTTTTTGTATTTACAGATATAAGCATGGAAATAATTTATTCATATAAATACATGTATGTGAAGGGAATAATTGTTTTTTCTGTTTTGTTTTTTAAATTTTATTTCTTTTTAATTTTGAATTTTATTTTATATTTTTATACAGCAAGTTCTTATTTGTTATCTATTTTATACATATAAATGTTTACATGCCAATCCCAATCTCTCAACTCCTCCCACCACCACCCCCCCAAGAGCTTTCCCCCCTTGTTGTCCATACGATTGTTGTCTACATCTGTTGCTCTATTTATGCCTTGCAAAACGGTTAATCTGTACAGTTTTTCTAGGTTCCACATACATGCATGAATATACAAGATTTGTTTTTCTCTTTCTGACTTACTTCACTCTGTATGACAGTCTCTAGATCCATCGACGTCTCTACAAATGACCCAATTTCATTCCTTTCATGGCTTAGTAATATTCCATTTTATATATGTACCACATCTTTATGCATTCGTCTGTCTGTGGGCATTTAGGTTGCTTCCATTACCTCGATATTGTAAATAGTGATGCAATGAACATTGCGGTGAATGTCTCTTTTTGATTTATGGTTTTGTCTGGGTATATGTCCAGTACTGGGATTGCTGTATCATATGGTAATTCTATTAATAGTTTCTTAAGAAACTCCATATTGTTCTCCATAGTGACTGTATCAATTTATATTCCCAACAATAGTGGAAGAGGCTTCCTTTTCTCCACACCCTTTCCAGCATTTGTTGTTTGTAGATTTTCAGATGATGCCCATTCTAACAGGTGTGAGGTGATACCTCATTGTTGAGTCCATTTCGTTGAGCAAGGGGTAGGTCTTGTCTATTACATATTTGGATTATGGAACGGTATCTGTGCTAATTTCAAACTCTGGTTTTATGCAGCACCCCAACTCACCTTTCCCCTTAAGCAAGCATAAGTTGGTTTTCTAAACTTGAGACCCTGTTCTGTTTTGTAATTCAGTTCCTGTGTAGCCAAGTTTACATTCCGTGCATTAGTGATACCTTATGATGTTTCTTTTTCTGTGTGACTTATTTCACTTAGAATCATCGTGCCTCAATCCACTCATTATGCTGGTACAGGCCTGGTGACACAGATTTCATTGCTGAGTGGTATTCTGTTGTACGTAAGTACCGCAACTTCTTTATCAATTATTTGTTCTCTGGAATATTTAACTTGTACCGTAGAAGAGGTTCCTATAAACAGAGCCATCCCAAATTTTGGGGTGGCTGTGTCTTTTTGATTTTAATTTCCCTAAGCTATAAGACCATAAGTGGAAATGCCCTAGACTCTGTTGCTTTGTTTTTCAGATGTATCAGGAAACACTATACACTTCTCCAGAGTGACTGTTGGCAATTTACATCCCGCCCATCAGCATAACAAGGCTCCTAGTTCTCCATGGCCTGTCCTGCCTTTCTGGATTTTACACTTTTTTCAGATGGCCCTTTAGACCGGGGGGAAGTGACACTTCATAGTAGTTCGGATTTCCATTGTAAGCTTGCTTGGTTTGCCAAAAAGGGCGTATGTGTTTGTTCCTGAATATATTCAGGAACAAACTCATACGCCCTTTTTTGTCACGTGCATCATTGTCGATGTTCTGCCTCTTTTCCTATGCTTTAAATGCAAATCCAGTCTACCTCCTGAAATCGGTTTCCTGAAATTCTGCCCCGCTTTCAAGTCCTCTTCGCAGCCTTACTTCAATATATTTTTGGACATTATCTGTCATTTATAACTCTGCAGGTTTGTGAATTACAGGGCCCCTGAGCTCCTTTCTTCAACTCGCTTTCTTGTGAGCTGGCCGCAAACCCGCAAGACTGCTTCACGCCCTAATCTGCTTCTGGCAGGGCACGCTGAGCCTTTGGTTAATTCCTCTTCCTGGTGGGAAATGAGTGTTAAATATGCCCGTCCAGACACCTACCTCACTCTCAACCCCTTGGTGATGTGGGTCCTCTGGTTTGTGGCCACCTTTGCTGGGTTCCTCACCTTTCGATGATGTGGCCCCACTAGTGTGAGGACACTCCTGCCTGGTTCTCATCCACGTGGTTATGTGGACCCCCTGGTGAGAGTCTGTTCCTGGCTGTGTTCCTCACCCTTCTGTGAGGGAGACCCTCTGCTGATAGGTCACTCCTGCATGGCTGGCACACATTGCCTTGGTGAAGTCAGCTGTGTGGTGGCAGTTGGAGCGTGCTGGGGATCTCCTGCCCCCGGTGATGAGAGCCCTCTTGCGTCAGGCCCTAACTGCTGGGCTCACCAACTTTTCTTAGTGAGCCCAATGATGCTTGGGCACTCCTCTTAGGACCCCATCTCCATGGGGATGTGGGCCTTCTGCTCTGAGGTCCCAACGGCTGGGTTGTTCACATTTTCATGATGTGGGCTCTCTGGTGTTAGTTCACAGAGGCCTGGATCCCATAGCCTCTGTGCTCTTGGCCGCCTGCTGGGAGGTTCCAACTGCTGGATTCCTCACTTTTTTAATTTTTTAGGCCCTCTGTTGTGAGGATCCTCCTGCCTGCCTCACTCCCAGCCCCTTCGTGATGTGTGTCCTCTGGTTTGAGGTCACATGTGCTGGGTTCCTCACCTTTCGATGATGTGGGACCAATGGTCTTAGGAGACTCCTGCCTGGTTCACATCCCCTTTGTGATGTGGGCCCTCTGGTGAGAGTCTGATCCTGGCTGGGTTCCTCACCCATCTGTGAGGTGGGCCCTCTACTATCAGGTAACTCTTGCCTGGCTTGCTCACCTCGCCTTGTTGACATGAGCCCTCTGGTGGCACTTGGACCCTGCTGGGAGCCTCCTCACCTCTGTGATGAGGGCCCTCTGACGTCAGGCCCTAACTGTTGGGCTCCCCAACTTTTCTTAGTGAGCCCAGTGATGCTCGGGCACTCCTCTTAGGTTCCCATCTCCATGGGGATGTGGGCCTTCTGCTCTGAGGTTCCAACGGCTGGGTTGATCACAGTTTCATGATGTGGGCTCTCTGGTGTTAGTTCACTGTGGCCTGGATCCCATAGCCTCTGTGCTCTTGGCCGCCTGCTGGGAGGTTCCAACTGCTGGATTCCTCACTTTTTAAATTTTTTAGGCCCTCTGTTGTGAGGATCCTCCTGCCTGCCTCACTCCCAGCCCCTTCGTGATGTGTGTCCTCTGGTTTGAGGCCACATGTGCTGGGTTCCTCACCTTTCGATGATGTGGGACCAATGGTCTTAGGAGACTCCTGCCTGGTTCACATCCCCTTGGTGATGTGGGCCCTCTGTTGAGAGTCTGATCCTGGCTGGGTTCCTCACCTTCTTTGAGGTGGGCCGTCTGCTGTGAGGTCACTCCTGCCTGGCTTGCTCACCTCGCCTTGTGGACATGAGCCCTCTGGTGGCACTTGGAGCCTGCTGGGAGTCTCCTCCCCTCGGTGATGAGGACCCTCTGGCATCAGGCCCTAACTGCTGGGCTCACCACATTTTGTGATGTGCGCCCAGTGGTTCGAAGACACTCCATCCAGGTTCACATCCCCATTGGGATGTGGGCCTTCTGCTCTGAGGTCCCAACGGCTGGGTTGTTCACAGTTTCATGATGTGGGCTCTCTGCTGTTAGTTCGCTCTGGCCTGGATGTCATAGCCTCTGTGCTCTGGGCCGCCTGCTGGAAGGTTCCAACTGCTCGATTCCTCAACTTTTGTATTCTATGGGTCCTGTGTTGCGATGCTCCTCCTGCCTGCCTCACTCGCAACCCCTTCTTGATGTGGGTCCTCTGGTTTGAGGCCACATGGGCTGGGTTCCGCAACTTTCAATGATGTGGCCCCACTGGTGTGAGGACACTCCTGCCTGGTTCCCATCCCCTTGGTGATGTGGGCCTTCTGGTGACAGTCTTATCCTGGCTGGGTTCCTCACTCTTCTGTGAGGTAGGCCCTCTGCTGTGAGGTCAATCCTGCCTGACTTGCACACATCACCTTGGCGACGTGGGCCCTCTGTTGGCACATGGAGCCTGCTGGGAGCCTCCTGCCCTCGGTGATGACGGCCCTCTAGCATCAGGCCCTAACTGCTGGGCTCCCCACGTTTTCTGATGTGAACCCAGTGATGCCAGGACACTCCTGTCAGGTTCCCATCCCCATGGGGATGTGGGCTTTCTGCTCTGAGGTCCCAACGCCTGGGTGGCTCACAGTTTCATGATGTGGGCTCTCTGGTGTTAGTTCACTCCTGCCTGCATCCCATAGCTTCTGTGCTCTCGGCCGCCTGCTGGGAGGTTCCAAATGCTGGATTCCTCACCTTTTTTATTCTTTGGGCCCTCTGTTTTTAGGCTACTCCTACCTGCCTCACTCCCATCCCCTTTGTGATGTATGTCCTCTGATATGAGGCCGCATGTGCTGGGTTCTTCACCTTTCAATGATGTGGCCCCACTGGTGGGAGGACAGTCCTGACTGGTTCCCATCCCCTTGGTGTTGTGGGCCTTCTGGCAAGAGTCTCATCCTACCTCGGTTCCTCACCCTTCTGTGAGATAGGCCCTCTGCTGTGAGGTCACTACTGCCTGGCTGGCGCATGCCACCTTGTAGACGTGGGCCCTCTGTTGGCAGTTGGAACCTGCTGGGAGTCTCCTCCCCTCAGTTATGAGGGCTCCCTGGCGTCGGGCCCTAACTGCTGGGCTCCTAACATTTTCTGATATGTGCTAAGTGGTGCGAAGCCACTCCTGCCAGGTTCCCATCCCAATGGGGATGTGGGCCTTCTGTTCTGAGGTCCCAACGGCTGGGCTGCTCACAGGTTCATGATGTGGGCCCTCTGCTGTGAGTTCACTGTGGCCTGGATCCCATAGCCTCGGTGCTCTGGGCCACTTGCTGGGAGGTTCCAACTGCTGGATTCCTCAACTTTTATATTCTATGGACCCTGTGTTGTGAGGCCAGTCCTGCCAGCCTAATTCCGAAACCCTTGGTGATGTGGTTCCTCTGGTTTGAGGCTACATGTGCTGGGATCCTCACCTTTCGATGATGTTGTCCCACTGGTGTGGGGACACTCCTGCCTGGTTCCCATCCCCTTGGCGATGTGGGCCCTCTGGTGAGAGTCTGATCCTGGCTGTGTTCCTCACCCTTCTGTGAGGTGGGCCCTCTGCTGTGAGGTCACTCCTGCCGGGCTGGCACACATCGCCTTGGTGACATTGGCCCTCTGGTGGCAGCTGGAGCCTGCTGGGAGCCTCCTCCCCTTGGTGATGAGTGCCCTCTAGCGTCAGGCCCTAACTTCTGAGCACCCCACGTTTTCTGATGTGAGCCCAGTGATGCCAGGACACTCCTGTCATGTTCCCATCACCATGGGGATGTGGGCCTTCTGCTCTGAGGTCCCAATGTCTGGGTTGCTCACAGTTTCATGATGTGGGCTGTCTGGTGTTAGTTCACTCTGGCTTGGATCCCCTAGCCTCTGTGCTCTGGGCCACCTGCTGGGAGGTTCCAACTGCTGGATTCCTCACCTTTCTTATTTTGGGGCCCTCTGTTGTGAGGCTCCTCCTGCCTGCCTCACTCCCAGCCCCTTGGTGATAGGTGTCCTATGGTTTGAAGCCACATGTTCTGGGTTCCTCACCTTTAGATGATGTGGCCCTACTCATGTGAGGACACTCCTGCCTGGTTCCAATCCATTTGGTGATGTGGGCCCTCTGGTGCACGTCTGATCCTGACTGGGTTCGTCACACTTCTCTGAGGTGGGCCCTCTGCTGTGAGGTCATTCGTGCCTGGTTGGCACACATCGCCTTGGTGACGTCAGCCCTCTGGTGGCAGTTGGAGCCTGCTGGGAGCCTCCTTCCCTTGGTGATGAGGGTCCTCTGGCGTCAGGCCCTAACTGCAGGTCTCCCAAAATTTTCTGACATGTTCTCAGTGGTGCGAGGACACTCCTACCAGATTTATATCCCCATGGGGATGTGGGCCTCCTGCTCTGAGGTCCCAATGGCTGGGTTGCTCAGTTTCATGACATGGGCCCTCTTCTGTGAGTTCACTGTGGCCTGGATCCCATAGCCTCGGTGCTCTGGGCCACCTGCTGGGAGGTTCCAACTGCTGGATTCCTCACTTTTTTATTCTATGGGCCCAGTGTTGTGAGGCTACTCCTGCCTGCCTCACTCCAAGGCCCTTGGTGATGTGGGTCCTCTGGTTTGAGGACACATGTGCTGAGTACGTCACCTTTCGCTGATGTGGCCCCACTGGTGTGAAGACACTCCTGCCTGGTTCCCATCCCCTTGGTGATGTGGGCCCTCTGGTGAGAGTCTGATGTTGGCTGGGTTTCTCACCCTTCTGTGAGGTGGGACCTCTGCTGTGAGGTAACTCATGCCTGGCTTGCTCATGTTGCCTTGGCAACGTGAGCACTCAGGTGGCAGTTGGGGCCTGCTGAGAATCTCCTCCCCTCGGTTATGAGAGCTCTGGATAAAACACATATGCCCTTTTTTGCCAAGTGCATTATTTTCCAAGTTCTGTCTCTTTTCCTATGCTTTAAGAGCGACTCCCGTGTACCTTCTGAAATCGGTCTCCAGCAATTCTGCCCCGCATTCAAGTCCTCTTCGCAGCCTTACTTCAATATATTTTTGGACGATAGCTGTCATTTATAACTCTGCAGGTTTGTGCATTACAGTGCCCCTGAGCTCCTTTCTTCAACTCGCTTTCTTGTGAGCTGGCCGCAACACTGCCGTCTTGCTTCAGGCCCTAGTGTGGTTCCGGCATGGCACGCTGAGCCTTTGGTTAATTCCTCTTCCTGGTGGGAAATGAGAGTTAAATTTGCCCGTCCAGACACCTCCAGCTAGTCTCTCATTGGTTCTCCCTATTCCTGTTCATTTTCCGCAGAAATTGCAAACTGGGCCAAACAGGAGGTTAAAGGCACTGAATCTCCAAGTGGGGAGAGTGTTAGTAAAGCGTCTGGAATGTTGCACCCGAGTACCAGGGGACGAAAACTGAGACACATTTGAACACGTTTCCCGATCACACGGTGGATCATACTCTGGGTTCCACATGCATGTTTTAGCTGAAGGAAGAATCCCTTAAACCTGGAGAGTTGAGACCCATGGAATGGGTACCATGCAATATGACTTCAAAGGGTCTGCATTTGCTCACCAAACCTCACCAATCCTATCACTGCTGCGTTTATGCCGCTGTACACACGCTTGATTCTCTTTCGGAGACATATAAATCCATAGGTTTTAAGATTCTTACTTGTCACGTATATTCTTAGGCGTTTAATATGGGGCGTTGAGTCCACTTCGTTGAGCAAGGAGTAGCTCATGTCTATTACATATTTGGTTTATGGAACGGTATCTGTGCTAATTTCAATCTCTGGTTTTATGCAGCACCCCAACTCAGCTTTCCCCTTAAGCAAGCATAAGTTGGTTTTCTACATTTGAGACCCTGTTCTGTTTTGTAATTCAGTTCCTGTGTAGCCAAGTTTACATTCCGTGTAGTAGTGATATCTTATGATGTTTCTTTTTCTGTGTGACTTATGTCACTTAGAATCATCGTACCTGAATCCACTCATTATGCTGCTATGGGCCTGATGACATAGATTTCATTGCTGAGTTATATTGCATCGTACGTAAGTACGACAAATTCTTTATCCATTTTTCGCTTTCTGTGATATTGAACTTGTACCGTAAACGAGGTTTTTGTAAACAGAGCTGTCCCAAACTTTGGGGTGGCTGTGTCTTTTTGATTTTAAATTCCCTAATCTATAGAACCATAAGTGGAAGTGCCCTAGGCTCTGTTGCTTTGTTTTTTAGATGTTTCAGGAAACACCATACTCTTCTACAGAGTGGCTATTGGCAATTTACATCCCGCCCATCAGCATAACAAGGCTCCCAGTCCTCCATGGCCTGTCCTGCCTTTCTGGATTTTACACTTTTTTCAGATGGCCCTTTTGACCGGGGGGCAGTGAGACTTCATTGTAGTGCAGATTTCTTTTGCAAGCTTGCTTGGTTGGCCAAAAAGGGCGTGTCCGTTTTTTCCTGAGGAAAAAACGGATACGCCCTTTTTGGCCAAGTGCATCATTGTGGACGGTCTGCCTCTTTACCTATGCTTTACATGCAATTCCAGTCTACCTCCTGAAATCGGTTTCCTGCAATTCTGCCCCGCTTTCAACTCCACTTGGCGGCCTTACTTCAATATATTTTTGGACGATAGCTGTCATTTATAACTCTGCAGGTCTGTGAATGACAGTGCCCCTGAGCTCCTTTCTTCAACTCGCTTTCTTGTGAGCTGGCCGCAACACCGCAGGATTGCTTCAGGCCCTAGTGTGGTTCCGGCATGGCACACTGAGCCTTTGTTTAATTCCTCTTCCTGGTGGGAAATGAGAGTTAAATTTGCCCGTCCAGACACCTCCAGCTAGTCTCTCATTGGTTCTCCCTATTCCTGTTCATTTTCCGCAGAAATTGCAAACTGGGCCAAACAGGAGGTTAAAGGCACTGACTCTCCAAGTGGGGAGAGTGTTAGTAAAGCGTCTGGAATGTTGCACCCGAGTACCGGGGGACGAAACCTGAGACAACTTTGAACACGTTTCCCGATCACACGGTGGATCATACTCTGGGTTCCACATGCATGTTTTAGCTGAAGGAAGAATCCCTTAAACCTGGAGAGTTGAGACCCATGGAATGGGTACCATGCAATATGACTTCAAAGGGTCTGCATTTGCTCACCGAACCTCACTAATCCTATCACTGCTGCGTTTATGCCGCTGTACACACGCTTGATTCTCTTTCGGAGACATATAAATCCATAGGTTTTAAGATTCTTACTAGTCAGGTATATTCGTAGGCGTTTAATATGGGGTGTTGAGTCCACTTCGTTGAGCAAGGAGTAGCTCTTGTCTATTACATATTTGGCTTATGGAACGGTATCTGTGCTAATTTCAATCTCTGGATTTTTGCAGCACCCCAACTCACATTTCCCCTTAAGCAAGCATAAGTTGGTTTTCTACATTTGAGACCCTGTTCTGTTTTATAATCCAGTTCCTGTGTAGCCAAGTTTACATTCCGTGTAGTAGTGATATCTTATGATGTTTCTTTTTCTCTGTGACTTATTTCACTTAGAATCATCGTACCTGAATCCACTCGTTATGCTTCTCTGGGCCTGACGACATAGATTTCATTGCTGAGTGATATTGCATTGTACATAAGTACCACAACTTCTTTATCCATTTTGCGCTTTCTGTGATATTGAACTTGTACCGTAAACGAAGTTTTTGTAAACAGAACCGTCCCAAACTTTGGGGTGGCTGTGTCTTTTTGAATTTAATTTCCCTAAGCTATAGGAACATAAGTGGAATTGCCCTAGGCTCTGTTGCTTTGTTTTTTAGATGTTTCAGGAAACACCATACACTTCTCCAGAGTGGCTGTTGGCAATATACATCCCGCCCATGAGCATAACAAGGCTCCCAGTTCTCCATGACCTGTCCTGTCTTTCTGGATTTTACACTTTTTTCAGAAGGCCCTTTTGACCGGGGGGCAGTGAGACTTCATTGTAGTGCAGATTTCCTTTGCAAACTTGCTTGGTTGTCCAAAAAGGGCGTATGCGTTTTTTCCTGAATATATTCAGGAAAAAACGCATACGCCCTTTTTGGCCAAGTGCATCATTGTGGACGTTCTGCCTCTTTCCCTGTGGTTTACATGCAAATCCAGTCTACCTCCTGAAATCGGTTTCCTGCAATTCTGCCCCGCTTTCAAGTCCTCTTGGCAGCCTTACTTCAATATATTTTTGGACGATAGCTGTCAATTTTAACTCTGCAGGTTTGTGAATGACAGTGCCCCTGAGCTCCTTTCTTCAACTCGCTTTCTTGTGAGCTGGCCGCAACACCGCAGGATTGCTTCAGGCCCCAGTGTGGTTCCGGCATGGCACGCTGAGCCTTTGGTTAATTCCTCTTCCTGGTGGGAAATGAGAGTTAAATTTGCCCGTCCAGACACCTCCAGCTAGTCTCTCATTGGTTCTCCCTATTCCTGTTCATTTTCCGCAGAAATTGCAAACTGGGCCAAACAGGAGGTTAAAGGCACTGACTCTCCAAGTGGGGAGAGTGTTAGTAAAGCATCTGGAATGTTGCACCCGAGTACCAGGGGACGAAAACTGACACAATTGAACACGTTTCCCGAGCACACGGTGGATCATACTCTGGGTTCCACATGCATGTTTTAGCTGAAGGAAGAATCCCTTAAACCTGGAGAGTTGAGACCCATGGAATGGGTACCATGCAATATGACTTCAAAGGGTCTGCATTTGTCCACCGAACCTCACCAATCCTATCACTGCTGCGTTTATGCCGCTGTACACACGCTTGATTCTCTTTCAGAGACATATAAATCCATAGGTTTTAAGATTCTTCCTAGTCAGGTATATATTCTTAGGCGTTTATTATGGGGTGTAGAGTCCACTTCGTTGAGCAAGGAGTAGCTCTTGTCTATTACATATTTGGCTTATGGAACGGTATCTGTGCTAATTTCAATCTCTGGTTTTATGCAGCACCCCAACTCACCTTTCCCCTTAAGCAAGCATAAGTTGGTTTTCTACATTTGAGACCCTGTTCTGTTTTGTAATTCAGTTCCTGTGTAGCCAAGTTTACATTCCGTGTAGTAGTGATATCTTATGATGTTTCTTTTTCTGTGTGACTTATTTCACTTAGAATCATCGTACCTGAATCCACTCATTATGCTGCTATGGGCCTGATGACATAGATTTCATTGCTGCGTGATATTGCATTGTACGTAATTACCACAACTTCTTTATCCATTTTTCACTTTCTGTGATACTGAACTTGTACCGTAAATGAGGTTCTTGTAAACAGAGCCGTCCCAAACTTTGGGGTGGCTGTGTCTTTTTGATTTTAATTTCCCTAAGCTATAGGACCATAAGTGGAAGTGCCCTAGGCTCTGTTGTTTTGCTTTTTAGATGTTTCAGGAAACACCATACACTTCTCCAGAGTGGCTGTTCGCAATTTACATCCTGCACATCAGCATAACAAGGTTCCCAATTCTCCATGGCCTGTCCTGCCTTTCTGGATTTTACACTTTTTTCAGATGGCCCTTTTGACCGGGGGCAGTGAGACTTCATTGTAGTGCAGATATCCTTTGCAAGCTTGCTTGGTTGGCCAAAAAGGGCGTATGCGTTTTTTCCTGAATATATTCAGGAAAAAAGGCATACGCCCTTTTTGGCCAAGTGCATCATTGTGGACGTTCTTCCTCTTTTCCTATGCTTTACATGCTATTCCAGTCTACCTCCTGAAATCGGTTTCCTGCAATTCTGCCCCGCTTTCAAGTCCTCTTGGCAGCCTTACTTCAATATATTTTTGGACGATAGCTGTCATTTATAACTCTGCAGGTATGTGAATGACAGTGCCCCTGAGCTCCTTTCTTCAACTCGTTTTCTTGTGAGCTGGCCGCAACACCGCAGCATTGCTTCAGGCCCTAGTGTGGTTCTGGCATGGCACGCTGAGCCTTTGGTTAATTCCTCTTCCTGGTGGGAAATGAGAGTTAAATTTGCCCGTCCAGACACCTCCAGCTAGTCTCTCATTGGTTCTCCCTATTCCTGTTCATTTTCCGCAGAAATTGCAAACTGGGCCAAACAGGAGGTTAAAGGCACTGACTCTCCAAGTGGGGAGAGTTTAAGTAAAGCGTCTGGAATGTGTCACCCGAGTACCAGGGGACAAAAACTGAGACACATTTGAACATGTTTCCCGATCACACGGTGGATCATACTCTGGGTTCCACATGCATGTTTTATCTGAAGGAAGAATCCCTTAAACCTGGAGAGTTGAGACCCATGGAATGGGTACCATGCAATATGTCTTCAAAGGTTCTGCATTTGCTCACCGAACCTCACCAATCCTATCACTGCTGCGTTTATGACACTGTACACATGCTGGATTCTCTTTCGGAGACATATAAATCCATAGGTTTTAAGATTCTTTCTAGTCAGGTATATTCTTACGCGTTTATTATGGGGTGTAGAGTCCACTTCGTTGAGCAAGGAGTAGCTCTTGTCTATTAAATATTTGGCTTATGGAACGGTATCTGTGCTAATTTCAATCTCTGGTTTTATGCAGCACCCCAATTCACCTTTCGCCTTAAGCAAGCACAAGTTTGTTTTCTACATTTGAGACCCTGTTCTGTTTTGTAATTCAGTTCCTGTGTAGCCAAGTTTACATTCCTTGTAGTAGTGATATCTTATGATGTTTATTTTTCTGTGTGACTTATTTCACTTAGAATCATCGTACCTGAATCCACTCATTATGCTGCTACGGGCCTGATGACATAGATTTCATTGCTGAGTGATATTGCATTGTACGTAAGTACCACAACTTCTTTATCCATTTTTCGCTTTCTGTGATATTGAACTTGGACCATAAATGAGGTTCTTGTAAACAGAGCTGTCCCTAACTTTGGGGTGGCTGAGTCTTTTTGATTTTAATTTCCCTAAGCTATAGGACCATAAGTGGAAGTGCCCTAGGCTCTGTTGCTTTGTTTTGTAGATGTTTCAGGAAACACCATACACTTCTCCAGAGTGGCTGTTGGCAATTTACATCCCGCCCATGAGCATAACAAGGCTCCCAGTTCTCCATGGCCTGTCCTGCCTTTCTGGATTTTACACTTTTTTCAGATGGCCCCTTTGACCGGGGGGCAGTGAGACTTCATTGTAGTGCAGATTTCCTTTTCAAGCTTCCTTGGTTGGCCAAAAAGGGCGTATGCGTTTTTTCCTGAATATATTCAGGAAAAAACGCATACGCCCTTTTTGGCCAAGTGCATCATTGTGGACGTTCTGCCTCTTTTCCTATGCTTTACATACAATTCCAGTCTACCTCCTGAAATCGGTTTCCTGCAATTCTGCCCCGCTTTCAAGTCCTCTTGGCAGCCTTACTTCAATATCTTTTTGGACGATAGCTGTCATTTATAACTCTGCAGGTTTGTGAATTACAGTGCCCCTGAGCTCCTTTCTTCAACTCGCTTTGTTGTGAGCTGGCCGCAACACCGCAGCATTGCGTCAGGCCCTAGTGTGGTTCCGGCATGGCACGCTGAGCCTTTGGTTAATTCCTCTTCCTGGTGGGAAATGAGAGTTAAATTTGCCTGTCCAGACACCTCCAGCTAGTCTCTCATTGGTTCTCCCTATTCCTGTTCATTTTCCGCAGAAATTGCAAACTGGGCCAAACAGGAGGTTAAAGGCACTGACTCTCCAAGTGGGGAGAGTGTTAGTAAAGCGTCTGGAATGTTGCACCCGAGTACCGGGGTACGAAAACTGACTCACATTTGAACACGTTTCCCGATCACACGGTGGATCATACTCTGGGTTCCACATGCATGTTTTAGCTGAAGGAAGAATCCCTTAAACCTGGAGAGTTGAGACCCATGGAATGGGTACCATGCAATATGACTTCAAAGGGTCTGCATTTGCTCACCGATCCTCACCAGTCCTATCACTGCTGCGTTTATGCCGCTGTACACACACTTGATTCTCTTGCAGAGACATATAAATCCATAGGTTTTAAGATTCTTACTAGTCAGGTATATTATTAGGCGTTTAATATGGGGTGTTGAGTCCACTTCGTTGAGCAAGGTTTAGCTCTTGTCTATTACATATTTGTCTTATGGAACGGTATCTGTGCTAATTTCAATCTCTGGTTTTGTGCAGCACCCCAACTCACCTTTCCCCTTAAGCAAGCATACGTTGGTTTTCTACATTTGAGACCCTGTTCTGTTTTGTAATTCAGTTCCTCTGTAGCCAAGTTTACATTCCGTGTAGTAGTGATATTTTATGATGTTTCTTTTTCTGTGTGACTTATTTCTCTTAGAATCATCGTACCTGAATCCACTCATTATGCTGCTACGGGCCTGATGACATAGATTTTATTGTTGAGTGAGATTGCATTGTACGTAAGTACCACAACTTCTTTATCCATTTTTCGCTTTTTGTGATATTGAACTTGTACCGTAAACGAGGTTCTTGTAAACAGAACCGTCCCAAATTTTGGGGTGGCTTTGTCTTTTTGATTTTAATTTCCCTAAGCTATAGGACCATAAGTGGAAGTGCCCCAGGCTCTGTTGCTTTTTTTTTAGATGTTTCAGGAAACACCATACACTTCTCCAGAGTGGCTGTGGGCAATTTACATCCCGCCCATGAGCATAACAAGGCTCCCAGTTCTCCATGGCCTGTCCTGCCTTTCTGGATTTTACATTTTTTTCAGATGGCCCTTTTGACCGGGGGGCAGTGAGACTTCATTGTAGTGCAGATTTCCTTTGCAAGCTTGCTTGGTTGGCCAAAAAGGGCGTATGCGTTTTTTCCTGAATATATTCAGGAAAAAACGCATACGCCCTTTTTGGCCAAGTGCATCATTGTGGACGTTCTGCCTCTTTTCCTATGCTTTACATGCAATTCCAGTCTACCACCTGAAATCAGTTTCCTGCAATTCTGCCCCGCTTTCAAGTCCTCTTGGCAGCCTTACTTCAATATATTTTTGGACGATAGCTGTCATTTATAACTCTGAAGTTTTGTGAATTACAGTGTCCCTGAGCTCCTTTCTTCAACTTGCTTTCTTGTGAGCTGGCCGCAACACCGCAGCCTTGCTTCAGGCCCTAGTGTGGTTCCGGCTTGGCACGTTGAGCCTTTGGTTAACTCCTCTTCCTGGTGGGAAATGAGAGTTAAATTTGCCCGTCCAGACACCTCCATCTATTCTCTCATTGGTTCTACCTATTCCTGTTCATTTCCCGCAGAAATTGCAAACTGGGCCAAACAGAAGTTTAAAGGCACTGACTCTCCAAGTGGAAAGAGTGTTAGTAAAACGTCTGGAATGTTGCACCCGAGTACCAGGGGAGGAAACCTGAGACACATTTGAATACGTTTCTCGATCACACGGTGGATCATACTCTGGGTTCCACATGCATGTTTTAGCTGAAGGAAGAATCCCTTAAACCTGGAGAGTTGTGACCCATGGAATGTGTACCATGCAATATGACTTCAAAGGGTCTGCATTTGCTCACCGAACCTCACCAATCCTATCACTGCTGCGTTTATGACACTGTACACACGCTTGATTCTCTTTCGGAGACATATATATCCATAGATTTTAAGATTCTTACTAGTCAGGTATATTCTTAGGCGTTTAATATGGGGTGTTGAGTCCACTTCGTTGAGCAAGGAGTAGCTCTTGTCTATTACATATTTGGCTTATGGAACGGTATCTGTGCTAATTTCAATCTCTGGTTTTATGCAGCACCCCAACTCACCTTTCCCCTTAAGCAAGCATAAGTTCGTTTTCTACATTTGAGACCCTGTTCTGTTTTGTAATTCAGTTCCTGTGTAGCCAAGTTTACATTCCGTGTAGTAGTGATATCTTATGATGTTTCTTTTTCTTTGTGACTTATTTCACTTAGAATCATCGTACCTGAATCCACTCATTATGCTGCTATGGGCCTGATGACATAGATTTCATTGCTGAGTGATATTGCATTGTACGTAAGTACCACAACTTCTTTATCCATTTTTCGCTTTCTGCGATATTGAACTTGTACCGTAAACGAGGTTCTTGTAAACAGAGCCGTCCCAAACTTTGGGGTGGCTGTGTCTTTTTTATTTTAATTTCCCTAAGCTATAGGACCATAAGTGGAAGTGCCCTAGGCTCTGTTGCTTTGTTTTTTAGATGTTTCAGGAAACACCATACACTTCTTCAGAGTGGCTGTTGCCAATTTACATCCCGCCCACCAGCATAACAAGGCTCCCAGTTCTCCATGGCCTGTCCTGCCTTTCTGGATTTTACACTTTTTCAGATGGCCCTTTTGACCTGGGGGAAGTGAGACTTCATTGTAGTGCAGATTTCCTTTGCAAGCTTGCTTGGTTGGCCAGAAAGGGCATATGCGTTTCTTCCTGAATATATTCAGGAAGAAACGCATGCGCCCTTTTTGGCCAAGTGCATCATTGTCGACGTTCTGAGTCTTTTCATATGTTGTCAATGCAATTCTAGTCTACCTCTTGAAATCGGTTTCCTGCAATTCTACCTTGCTGTCAGTGCTTCTTCATAGCCTTACCTCAATATACTTTTGGAAAATAGTTGGCCTTTATAACTCTGCAGGTTTTTGAATTGCAGTGGCCCTTAGCTCCATTTTTCAGCTCTTATTTTTGTGATCTTGCCTCATATCCACAGGATTTTTTCATGCCCTATTCTTCTTCTGGGGCGCCTTGCTCTGCCTTTGGTTAATTCTTCTTCCTGATGTGAAATTAGAGTGACATGTGCCCATTGAAACCGCTACAGCTATTTTCTCACTGGTTCCCCCTATTCCCATTCATCCTCCGCACTAACTGCAGACTGTGCGATACCGGAACTTAAAGGCATTGACTCTCCGTGTGGGGATGTTGTTAGTAAAGTGGCTGGAATGTTGATCCGGAGCCCCAGGAGAGGAAAATGAGGTGCGTTTTAGAAACCTTTCCCGATCATATGGTATACCATCCGCTGGATTTCCCATGCATGGTTTAGCTGTAGGAAGATTCCCTTCAACCTGGAGTGTTGGGACCCTTGGAATGAGTAGCATGAAGTATTGCATTAAACTTTCGGCAGTTGCTCACCAAAGCTCACCAATCCTCTCAGCCCCAAGTGTCCAGCCTTATGTCTTATCCAGCTGTGGGTTTATATGTGGTCATTCCAGGTTGCATCACAGCCCCTGAGCGAATTTTGTAAGAATTTTTCTCTCTTTCATTGTTTCTGCGTTTTGGTTTTAAAATTTATTTCTATAATGGGGTTTAGCTCATTTTCACTGCTGTGTTTGGCCACTCTGCACACACTTGATTCCCTTATGGAGATATATCAATACATGGGTTTTAAGATTCTTATTACTCAGATATATTTCTCTGCGGTGTATAGGGTGTGTTGAGGCCAGTTCATTGAGCAAGGTGTAGATCTTGTCTAATACCTATTTGGTTTATTGAACGGTATCTGTGCTAATTTCAAACTCTGGTTTTATGCATCACCCCACCTCTCCTTTCCCCTTAAGCTGACATAAGTGTGTTTTCTAAATGTGAGACACTGTTCTGTTTTGTAATTCATTTTTTGTGCAGCCATATTTATCCTCCCTCTATAAGTGATATCTTATGATATGTTTCTTTTTCTGTTTGACTTATTTCAAGTAGTATTATCGGACCTAAATCCACTCTTTATCCTTCTACTAGCCTTATTACATTGATTTCATGGTGAAGAGATATTCCATTGTACATAAGTACCACATTTTCTTTATCCATTGTTCTCTTTCCTGGGATATTTAAGGTGTACTGAAGTTGAGGTTCTTGTAAACAGAGTAGGCCTAAACTGTGGTGTGCTTGTGTCTTGTTGATTTTTAGACTTCCCTAGATATACTTCCATGATTGGAAGTGCCCTATGCTCTGTAGCTCTGTTTTTTAGATGATTTAGGAACCACCATACACTTCTCCAGAGTGGCTCTCGGCAGTTCACACACTGTCCATCAGCGTATAAAGGCTCCCTGTTCTCCATGGCCTGTCCTGCATTTCTGGTTTTTACAATTTTTTCGGATGGCCCTTTTGACCGGTGGGAAATGAGACTTCTTTGTTGTGCACATTTGCATTGCTTGCTTGCTTGGTTGCCCATAAAGTGCGTATGCGTTTTTTCCTGGATATATTCAGGAAAAAACGCATACTCCTTTTTGGGCCAACTGCATCATTGTCGAAATTCTGCCGCTTTTCATGTGCTTTAAAGACGAGTCCAATCTATCTCTTGAAATCTGTTTCTTGCAATTCTGTCTTGCATTCAGATCCTCTTCTTTGCCTTACCTCAACATATTTTTGGACGTTAGTTTTCATTTATAACTCTGCAGGTTTGTGAATTGCAGTGACCCTGAGCTCCATTTTTTAAGTTGCTCTTTTGTGAGCTGGCCTCAAAGCCGCAGGATTGCTTCAGGCCCTATTTTGGCTCCAGCGAGGCGGGCTGAGCCTTTTTTTACTTCTTATTCTTAATGGGAAATTAGAGTGACATGTGGCCGTCCAAACCCCTACAACTATTCTCTCATTGGTTCCCCCTCTTCCCGTTCATCCTCCTCACAATTTGCAAAATGTGTGAAACAGAGGTTTAAATGTGCTGATTCTCTAAGTGGGGAGATTCTAAGTAACGTGGCTGGAATGATGAACAGGAGCACCAGGAGAGGATAAATGAGGTGCATTTTAGACACATCTCCCCATCACATGGTGTACAGTCCTCTGGGTTTTCCATGCATGTTTTAGCTGTAGGAAGATCCCTTGAACCTGCAGATTTGGGACCCATTGAATGGGTACCAGGTAGTATTACTTTAAAGGGTGTGCATTTCCTCACCCAACCTCACATTTCTCTTAGCACGAACAGTTTCCAGCCTTATGTGTCATCCTGCTGTGGGTCTAGATGTGTTCAATCCATGTTGCATCACCGTCCCTGAGGAAAAGTTGTAAGAGGTTTTCTCTGTCTCTCTGTCGTTTATTTTTTTCAATTTATTACTATATTGGTTACAGCTGATTTTCAAAGCTCTGTTTCTTGCTGCTGTACATCCACTTGATTCACATACAGAGAGACATCAATAAATTCTTTTTCAGATTCTTACCAGTCATATATATTCTTTTCCGGTGACTTGAGTGTGCTGAGTGCAGTTCTTTTAGCTACCGTGTAGGCCTTGTTGATTATCAGTTTGGTATTTGGAATGGTATCTTTGCTAATTTCAACCTCCTGGATGATGCCTCACCCCTCCCCACCTTTCCCGTTTAGCAGCCTTACGCGTGTTTTCTACATACTTGACTATGTTTTTCTTTTGTAATTTATTTCATGTGTAGCCATTTTGGATTCCACCTTTAAGTGATATCTTATGATATGTGTCTTTTTCTTTTTGAATTATGTCACTTAGAATGATCATACGTAACTCCTCCGGAGTTGTTACAACTGGCCATATTTCATTGATTTCCAGGCTGAGTAATATTCCACTCTACATAAGTACCACATCTCTATCCATTTTTTCCCTCCAGAGACATTTAAGTTATATCCTAGTCGAGGATCTTTTAAACAGAGAGGCAGTAAACATTGGGGTGCCTGTGTCCTCTCGATTTTTGTTTTTCCCAAGACATACGCCCATGAGTGCAAGTGCCCTATGCTCTGTAGCTCATTTTTTAGATGCTTTAGTAAACACAATACACTTCTCCAGAATGGCCGTTGGCAATATACATTTCCACTATAAGCCTCACAGGGCTCCCTCTTCTCCTTGCCCTGTCCTGCATTTCTGGTGTTTACACTTTATGAGGATGGCTCTTCTGACTGATGCGAAGTGATATCTTTTGTAGTATTGATTTCCAGTGCCCACCTGTTTGGTTGGCTAAAAAAGTGTATGCCCTTTTCTTGAATATATACAGAAAAAAACGCATACAGCCTTTTTGGCCAACTGCAATGTTGGCAATGTTCAGCCCCTTTTCTTGTGCTTAATGGCGAGTCCTTTCTACCTCCTCAAATCCCTTTCCTGCCATTCTCCCTTGCTTACCAATCCTTTTCTCTGACTTTCCTCAAGACATTTTTCAGTGATAGATATTTTCAACTCTGCAGTTTCGTGAATTTTACTGCCCCTGAGTTCCATTGTTCAACTTGTGTTTATGGGAACTGGCCACAAAGCAGTGGGATTTCCTCAAGCCCTATACTGTTTCCATGGGCAACCCTAGCCTTTGGTCAATTCGTCTTCCTGATTGGAAATTAGAGTGACATGTGCCTGTCTGAACACCTAGGACTTGTCTCTCATTGTTCCTCATCCTTCCGCTTCATCCTCTGGACAAATTCCAAACTGTACGCAACAGGATGTTGACAGTGCTGACATCTCCAAGTGGGGAGACTGTTAGTAAAGACGCTGGAGGGGTGAACCCGAGCACCAGGAGATGAGGAGATGAGATGCCTTTTCCAAACTCTTCCCGATCAGACGGTATACCATCCTCTGGGTGTGACAGACATGTTTTAGCAGTAGGAAGAGTCCCATTCATGTAAGGAGAACACCAGGGCTTTTTCAAAATCAGTGTCTCCCCGAAACCCAAACTGGGGAATTTTTTAAGCTACGGCTACACATATGTTCATTAAGGGCCTTGGGAAGTAGGCAGAGTCCAAACTTTAGATGTTTGAAGTCTTCAGGGTCAGAAGCACTCACCACCGGCTTCCCTTAGGTTACACTTTAACTGTCATTGATAGATGATGTCAATAAAAATATCTATTCTTTTTCCGATTATTTCCCCTTATAGGTTATTGCAAAATATTGAGTGTAGTTCCCTGTGCTATACAGTAGTTCCTTGTTGATGATCTATTTTATACATAGCAGTGTGTATGTGTTAATTCCAAACTGTTAATTTATCCCTCCTCCCACCTTTCCCCTTTGGTAATAATAAATTATAAGATTTTATACTTCTCAGAAATGGGGGAGCTGAAAGAGAGGTATCATTTTCAATGGAAAAGCATTTAAAACAAGATTGAAGCTTTAACCAAGATTATTAGGTGTACATCCTTGGAAAGAAATCACTTCATTTCTCTAATATTGACCTGACAAATAAGACAAACCTTTTCACTGAACTTGCTTATAATAAAGTGATGGAAATATCAAATGGAAGTGTTAGAAACATCTTATTTTACCCGAGCCTTATAAACTGTTCTATGTTAACTACAGTTTGGCTCACACATCTGTTCATTGAAGTTACAATAGTCTCAATTTCTGTTACTGATCCTCCAGAGTGGACCCCAACAAGTGTCCCCCTGCCCAGTGTCATTGGGGCCAACAGATCGAGACTGAGTTTGGTTCACAAGCAAAGGAAACTTTATATTTTAAACAGAGAATGGAGAGGTGAGAGCACGCACTACCCCGTGGGCTGTGGGCTGGGCTGCTGTGTAGAGATCCTGTCAGAGTCAGTGGGAGGGAGGGGGCGGAGCACTCGAGGGCCGGGTTGGCTGCAGCTCAGCCTCTATATCTCGGAGTCTGCACTGGGCCCCAGGAGCTGAGGTGTCGACCCAGCCATTCTGCACTAGGAAATCTGGTCTGAAGTGCCGGGTGTGGAACCTCTGCATGCGGGACCCTAGGAGCACATGAAATTAGACAAAGCACAAAGGATAAAAAAGGTCAGACTTGACTTTATTGCCCAGATTCTATTTTTATCTCCCAGGGATTTTTAATGGGCTTTGCTGGGGACAAACCCCTCCTCTGCCTTTTGTCCCGTTCCTCATTCTTGGAGTGCTGAGGGTGCAGACCCTTCTTCTGTAACTGCTGAGTGCTGAGTTGGGAGCCCTCATACCAGGGGACGAGGGTCAGAACTTCTCCCCAGCAGCCTCCAGGTGACGTTGATTGGCCCCAGGACCCCTGCCTCCCTGCTCGTCCGCCTGAGCACCAGCATTGGAAGTGTTATAGATTCTAATGACCTTTAAGGGTCCAGGAAAGAGATGTGCAGAGACGCTGTGGGGGCCGGTTTCACCCCGCCCCACATTTGTTCGGCCACCTTAGGCTGACCGTTTCTGCCAGCCTAGATGCTCTGACCAGTAGTCTGCTCTTTCTTCAATTAGGCCCCTGAATTAACGTAAAAACAGCACCAGGTGTCAGAGCCCTGCCCGCTCAACTCCCAGACAGTCCAGGGTCAATGGTGATCAAGGACCATGATGGCCACTGAGTCAACAGCCTTTTGAAGTAAACAGGAGTCCAGCCGGTCTTATTGGCCACCATCATCACGGTGTCTGTAGGCTTTTCTATGGTGACAGTGTGATATACGTTTCCCCCGCCAAGATTATTAGCTCCCCTCCGGGTGCAGTAAGTCCTGCAAGCAGTAGTCTACTCCTTCGGGACACACTATTGTTGTTTTATGAGAGAAACTCCAGGTCAAGTGATGTTCACACGAGTCGTCATGGTGCCCTGTTGCCCCCGGTTATCTCTCTGGATGTTGGAGTTGGAGGGCCTCCTCACTCGAGGTCGGTGTGCCCACGGAGTGAACCCTGCAACTTCAGGGCATGGTTGGTGATTAGGATCACCACGTGGGGTCCTTTTCCCTTAGGAGAGAGGTGGCCTTTTGGGCTGCTGATTTTCAGGTTTTTAGATACCGCCAGTATCTTGGCCAGATGTGGCAGTGGGCCAAGCCCCTTGGTGACTGTAGTTTATCCTACCTGGATGGCATTCTTGTGTTGTTCCATTTCAAGTGGTCCCAGTTTTTGCACTAATTCTCCAATGGCGACTCACCTTTCACCGGGAATGGAAAGGTCAAAGGGTTTAGCTCAATTAGGGAGTTCCAGGGCAAGGGTCTGAATTGACTGCTCTTTCCATTCTTGAAAGGCCACTTCTGGATTCTGTTCAAAAGGATCATCATCTTTTCCTTTCAGTGTTTCATATAGAGGCCCAGCTAGTAGACTGTAGTTAGGGATCCAGAAGCAGCAAACCCTGGCCTCCCCAGGAACCCCTAAGCTGTCTTCTAGTTTTAGAAAGGGGTAAGGCTGCAAATGGTTTCTTCCCTTTCCTGGGATGGGCTTCTCTGACCTTCTGTGAGAATGAAGCCCAGGCAGGTCACCGCAGTCTGTGATATTTGAGCTTTTTCTTGGACAACTTCTATCCTTTATTGGCTTGGTAGTTCAGAGGCCTCCTTAGTAGGGCTGGCGATCAGAATGTCATCTGCATATTGAAGGAGGGTTTCCTTTTCCAGAGGTAGAACTTTTTGGTCTTTAGCTAAGCTTTCCCCAAAGATGGTGTGGGAATTTTTGAACCCTTGGGGCAAGACGGCCCGGAAGTATTGTTTTAGTTGTATGTTGAGTCCTGCCACTCACAAGCCAAAATTTCTTGTGACTCTGGGACTAATGGAATACAAAAGAAGGCATCATTGAGACTAATACAGAATACCATGTCCTGGTGGTTGGTAGAATGACCAGCAGGGTGTAGGAATTAGGAGCAACTGGAGGTATATCCTCGGTGGCTTCACTGACTGTCCTGACATCCTTTACCAGGTCCCCAGCAGCCCATGGGGCTCTCGTGGTCAGGCCAATCCCAGGATATGGAGCTCTCCTGGGCAGGTACCCCACCCCCAACCCAGCCCACGGGGCTCTCGTGGTCAGGCCTCTCCCAGGATACAGAGCTACCCTTGCAGGTACCGTGGCAGGGCTGGGCACACAGGAACCGTGCACATAGCTCTCACTGAAGAGCACCCCCATCTCACCTGTCGCTCAGAGCTGACACAGAGCACCTCAGAGCAGGACTTGAACTAACAAACAGCAGCTCCGACAGGTCTGTGACCCTGGGCATCACTCTGTGTGGCCTCCCTCCACCTGGTCTTCCAGAGACTTCCACTGCACCCGGGGCACCAGGCCTCTGTCTCCAACCACCACCCACCCCTCCTCTCCCTGACTCCTGGGTTCCTCTCATTAGGAGAGGCTTTTCTTGAAGTTGTCTCCCACTCATGGGCCAGATAAAATGATTAGAAAACAAGCCAAAGCTGCAGCCCCTTGTCTATCCTGACTCTCAGGAGCCCACACCTGTTCCTTGGACCTGGCCGGTTCAGCAAGTTCCATTTTCTGCAACTGTGAGCCCCTGAGGGGTGATGATTGGCTGACCTGGGCAGCCTTACCGTGCCGGCCAGCCCTCCCCAGGTGTGCCTGGGTTGAGATCAATATAAATACCACTCCAGGCAGCAAGAGCCCCTGCAGCTGTGCCTGACGCCATTTTCTCTGCCCTGTCAGCAGTCTCGGGGCTGGGCTGGTGGGAGGGAGTGAGAGGCCACGGCTTTGTGGGTGGCCCAGTGTGAGTGGGGCTCTGCTGGACTTTCTGCAGCAGTTGCCAGGCTGCCACCTGCTAAAGAAGAGGATGTGTCACCCATACCTGCTGCTGGAATTTCTCCCTGGGCAGAGGTGAGGAAGGAAAAAAGCAGTGGGAGCAGGGACAGGACGGGTATCTCAGGCAGGGAAATGGAAATCTTCCAGAAGAGCACCCAGGACCAGGGCCATCCTGGCTGGCCTGCAGGCACCAAGTCAGCTGGCATGCTGTCACTCATGTGGCTCCATGGCCCTTCCTCTAGGCTTTCAAGTCCTTGTATATATTCAGGTGTTTTACCTGGGAAGGGTGGGAACAGTTCAGCAGCAACTGGCCTGGGGCTCAGCTCACGTTCACTCACAGATGCCTCGGCACGGTGCCCCAGCTTTGCAATGAGGACGCTTGTTGTGTGGGGGCTGCTGGCTGAATGGGAGACGATTCCCCACCACTGACCAACTTCAGAATTGTTTACAACAGGAGCAAGGGCCCTGATACGGTTTTCCTCTGAGTAACTGGTGGGTTCTGTTTTTTTTTTCTCTTTTTCGTTTTTGGTTCAAGGTAGAATTTATTCCTCTTTTTTGTATTTACAGATATAAGCATGGAAATAATTTATTCATATAAATACATGTATGTGAAGGGAATAATTGTTTTTTCTGTTTTGTTTTTTAAATTTTATTTCTTTTTAATTTTGAATTTTATTTTATATTTTTATACAGCAAGTTCTTATTTGTTATCTATTTTATACATATAAATGTTTACATGCCAATCCCAATCTCTCAACTCCTCCCACCACCACCCCCCCAAGAGCTTTCCCCCCTTGTTGTCCATACGATTGTTGTCTACATCTGTTGCTCTATTTATGCCTTGCAAAACGGTTAATCTGTACAGTTTTTCTAGGTTCCACATACATGCATGAATATACAAGATTTGTTTTTCTCTTTCTGACTTACTTCACTCTGTATGACAGTCTCTAGATCCATCGACGTCTCTACAAATGACCCAATTTCATTCCTTTCATGGCTTAGTAATATTCCATTTTATATATGTACCACATCTTTATGCATTCGTCTGTCTGTGGGCATTTAGGTTGCTTCCATTACCTCGATATTGTAAATAGTGATGCAATGAACATTGCGGTGAATGTCTCTTTTTGATTTATGGTTTTGTCTGGGTATATGTCCAGTACTGGGATTGCTGTATCATATGGTAATTCTATTAATAGTTTCTTAAGAAACTCCATATTGTTCTCCATAGTGACTGTATCAATTTATATTCCCAACAATAGTGGAAGAGGCTTCCTTTTCTCCACACCCTTTCCAGCATTTGTTGTTTGTAGATTTTCAGATGATGCCCATTCTAACAGGTGTGAGGTGATACCTCATTGTTGAGTCCATTTCGTTGAGCAAGGGGTAGGTCTTGTCTATTACATATTTGGATTATGGAACGGTATCTGTGCTAATTTCAAACTCTGGTTTTATGCAGCACCCCAACTCACCTTTCCCCTTAAGCAAGCATAAGTTGGTTTTCTAAACTTGAGACCCTGTTCTGTTTTGTAATTCAGTTCCTGTGTAGCCAAGTTTACATTCCGTGCATTAGTGATACCTTATGATGTTTCTTTTTCTGTGTGACTTATTTCACTTAGAATCATCGTGCCTCAATCCACTCATTATGCTGGTACAGGCCTGGTGACACAGATTTCATTGCTGAGTGGTATTCTGTTGTACGTAAGTACCGCAACTTCTTTATCAATTATTTGTTCTCTGGAATATTTAACTTGTACCGTAGAAGAGGTTCCTATAAACAGAGCCATCCCAAATTTTGGGGTGGCTGTGTCTTTTTGATTTTAATTTCCCTAAGCTATAAGACCATAAGTGGAAATGCCCTAGACTCTGTTGCTTTGTTTTTCAGATGTATCAGGAAACACTATACACTTCTCCAGAGTGACTGTTGGCAATTTACATCCCGCCCATCAGCATAACAAGGCTCCTAGTTCTCCATGGCCTGTCCTGCCTTTCTGGATTTTACACTTTTTTCAGATGGCCCTTTAGACCGGGGGGAAGTGACACTTCATAGTAGTTCGGATTTCCATTGCAAGCTTGCTTGGTTTGCCAAAAAGGGCGTATGTGTTTTTTCCTGAATATATTCAGGAACAAACTCATACGCCCTTTTTTGTCACGTGCATCATTGTCGATGTTCTGCCTCTTTTCCTATGCTTTAAATGCAAATCCAGTCTACCTCCTGAAATCGGTTTCCTGAAATTCTGCCCCGCTTTCAAGTCCTCTTCGCAGCCTTACTTCAATATATTTTTGGACATTATCTGTCATTTATAACTCTGCAGGTTTGTGAATTACAGGGCCCCTGAGCTCCTTTCTTCAACTCGCTTTCTTGTGAGCTGGCCGCAAACCCGCAAGACTGCTTCACGCCCTAATCTGCTTCTGGCAGGGCACGCTGAGCCTTTGGTTAATTCCTCTTCCTGGTGGGAAATGAGTGTTAAATATGCCCGTCCAGACACCTACCTCACTCTCAACCCCTTGGTGATGTGGGTCCTCTGGTTTGTGGCCACCTTTGCTGGGTTCCTCACCTTTCGATGATGTGGCCCCACTAGTGTGAGGACACTCCTGCCTGGTTCTCATCCACGTGGTTATGTGGACCCCCTGGTGAGAGTCTGTTCCTGGCTGTGTTCCTCACCCTTCTGTGAGGGAGACCCTCTGCTGATAGGTCACTCCTGCATGGCTGGCACACATTGCCTTGGTGAAGTCAGCTGTGTGGTGGCAGTTGGAGCGTGCTGGGGATCTCCTGCCCCCGGTGATGAGAGCCCTCTTGCGTCAGGCCCTAACTGCTGGGCTCACCAACTTTTCTTAGTGAGCCCAATGATGCTTGGGCACTCCTCTTAGGACCCCATCTCCATGGGGATGTGGGCCTTCTGCTCTGAGGTCCCAACGGCTGGGTTGTTCACATTTTCATGATGTGGGCTCTCTGGTGTTAGTTCACAGAGGCCTGGATCCCATAGCCTCTGTGCTCTTGGCCGCCTGCTGGGAGGTTCCAACTGCTGGATTCCTCACTTTTTTAATTTTTTAGGCCCTCTGTTGTGAGGATCCTCCTGCCTGCCTCACTCCCAGCCCCTTCGTGATGTGTGTCCTCTGGTTTGAGGTCACATGTGCTGGGTTCCTCACCTTTCGATGATGTGGGACCAATGGTCTTAGGAGACTCCTGCCTGGTTCACATCCCCTTTGTGATGTGGGCCCTCTGGTGAGAGTCTGATCCTGGCTGGGTTCCTCACCCATCTGTGAGGTGGGCCCTCTACTATCAGGTAACTCTTGCCTGGCTTGCTCACCTCGCCTTGTTGACATGAGCCCTCTGGTGGCACTTGGACCCTGCTGGGAGCCTCCTCACCTCTGTGATGAGGGCCCTCTGACGTCAGGCCCTAACTGTTGGGCTCCCCAACTTTTCTTAGTGAGCCCAGTGATGCTCGGGCACTCCTCTTAGGTTCCCATCTCCATGGGGATGTGGGCCTTCTGCTCTGAGGTTCCAACGGCTGGGTTGATCACAGTTTCATGATGTGGGCTCTCTGGTGTTAGTTCACTGTGGCCTGGATCCCATAGCCTCTGTGCTCTTGGCCGCCTGCTGGGAGGTTCCAACTGCTGGATTCCTCACTTTTTAAATTTTTTAGGCCCTCTGTTGTGAGGATCCTCCTGCCTGCCTCACTCCCAGCCCCTTCGTGATGTGTGTCCTCTGGTTTGAGGCCACATGTGCTGGGTTCCTCACCTTTCGATGATGTGGGACCAATGGTCTTAGGAGACTCCTGCCTGGTTCACATCCCCTTGGTGATGTGGGCCCTCTGTTGAGAGTCTGATCCTGGCTGGGTTCCTCACCTTCTTTGAGGTGGGCCGTCTGCTGTGAGGTCACTCCTGCCTGGCTTGCTCACCTCGCCTTGTGGACATGAGCCCTCTGGTGGCACTTGGAGCCTGCTGGGAGTCTCCTCCCCTCGGTGATGAGGACCCTCTGGCATCAGGCCCTAACTGCTGGGCTCACCACATTTTGTGATGTGCGCCCAGTGGTTCGAAGACACTCCATCCAGGTTCACATCCCCATTGGGATGTGGGCCTTCTGCTCTGAGGTCCCAACGGCTGGGTTGTTCACAGTTTCATGATGTGGGCTCTCTGCTGTTAGTTCGCTCTGGCCTGGATGTCATAGCCTCTGTGCTCTGGGCCGCCTGCTGGAAGGTTCCAACTGCTCGATTCCTCAACTTTTGTATTCTATGGGTCCTGTGTTGCGATGCTCCTCCTGCCTGCCTCACTCGCAACCCCTTCTTGATGTGGGTCCTCTGGTTTGAGGCCACATGTGCTGGGTTCCGCAACTTTCAATGATGTGGCCCCACTGGTGTGAGGACACTCCTGCCTGGTTCCCATCCCCTTGGTGATGTGGGCCTTCTGGTGACAGTCTTATCCTGGCTGGGTTCCTCACTCTTCTGTGAGGTAGGCCCTCTGCTGTGAGGTCAATCCTGCCTGACTTGCACACATCACCTTGGCGACGTGGGCCCTCTGTTGGCACATGGAGCCTGCTGGGAGCCTCCTGCCCTCGGTGATGACGGCCCTCTAGCATCAGGCCCTAACTGCTGGGCTCCCCACGTTTTCTGATGTGAACCCAGTGATGCCAGGACACTCCTGTCAGGTTCCCATCCCCATGGGGATGTGGGCTTTCTGCTCTGAGGTCCCAACGCCTGGGTGGCTCACAGTTTCATGATGTGGGCTCTCTGCTGTTAGTTCACTCCTGCCTGCATCCCATAGCTTCTGTGCTCTCGGCCGCCTGCTGGGAGGTTCCAAATGCTGGATTCCTCACCTTTTTTATTCTTTGGGCCCTCTGTTTTTAGGCTACTCCTACCTGCCTCACTCCCATCCCCTTTGTGATGTATGTCCTCTGATATGAGGCCGCATGTGCTGGGTTCTTCACCTTTCAATGATGTGGCCCCACTGGTGGGAGGACAGTCCTGACTGGTTCCCATCCCCTTGGTGTTGTGGGCCTTCTGGCAAGAGTCTCATCCTACCTCGGTTCCTCACCCTTCTGTGAGATAGGCCCTCTGCTGTGAGGTCACTACTGCCTGGCTGGCGCATGCCACCTTGTAGACGTGGGCCCTCTGTTGGCAGTTGGAACCTGCTGGGAGTCTCCTCCCCTCAGTTATGAGGGCTCCCTGGCGTCGGGCCCTAACTGCTGGGCTCCTAACATTTTCTGATATGTGCTAAGTGGTGCGAAGCCACTCCTGCCAGGTTCCCATCCCAATGGGGATGTGGGCCTTCTGTTCTGAGGTCCCAACGGCTGGGCTGCTCACAGGTTCATGATGTGGGCCCTCTGCTGTGAGTTCACTGTGGCCTGGATCCCATAGCCTCGGTGCTCTGGGCCACTTGCTGGGAGGTTCCAACTGCTGGATTCCTCAACTTTTATATTCTATGGACCCTGTGTTGTGAGGCCAGTCCTGCCAGCCTAATTCCGAAACCCTTGGTGATGTGGTTCCTCTGGTTTGAGGCTACATGTGCTGGGATCCTCACCTTTCGATGATGTTGTCCCACTGGTGTGGGGACACTCCTGCCTGGTTCCCATCCCCTTGGCGATGTGGGCCCTCTGGTGAGAGTCTGATCCTGGCTGTGTTCCTCACCCTTCTGTGAGGTGGGCCCTCTGCTGTGAGGTCACTCCTGCCGGGCTGGCACACATCGCCTTGGTGACATTGGCCCTCTGGTGGCAGCTGGAGCCTGCTGGGAGCCTCCTCCCCTTGGTGATGAGTGCCCTCTAGCGTCAGGCCCTAACTTCTGAGCACCCCACGTTTTCTGATGTGAGCCCAGTGATGCCAGGACACTCCTGTCATGTTCCCATCACCATGGGGATGTGGGCCTTCTGCTCTGAGGTCCCAATGTCTGGGTTGCTCACAGTTTCATGATGTGGGCTGTCTGGTGTTAGTTCACTCTGGCTTGGATCCCCTAGCCTCTGTGCTCTGGGCCACCTGCTGGGAGGTTCCAACTGCTGGATTCCTCACCTTTCTTATTTTGGGGCCCTCTGTTGTGAGGCTCCTCCTGCCTGCCTCACTCCCAGCCCCTTGGTGATAGGTGTCCTATGGTTTGAAGCCACATGTTCTGGGTTCCTCACCTTTAGATGATGTGGCCCTACTCATGTGAGGACACTCCTGCCTGGTTCCAATCCATTTGGTGATGTGGGCCCTCTGGTGCACGTCTGATCCTGACTGGGTTCGTCACACTTCTCTGAGGTGGGCCCTCTGCTGTGAGGTCATTCGTGCCTGGTTGGCACACATCGCCTTGGTGACGTCAGCCCTCTGGTGGCAGTTGGAGCCTGCTGGGAGCCTCCTTCCCTTGGTGATGAGGGTCCTCTGGCGTCAGGCCCTAACTGCAGGTCTCCCAAAATTTTCTGACATGTTCTCAGTGGTGCGAGGACACTCCTACCAGATTTATATCCCCATGGGGATGTGGGCCTCCTGCTCTGAGGTCCCAATGGCTGGGTTGCTCAGTTTCATGACATGGGCCCTCTTCTGTGAGTTCACTGTGGCCTGGATCCCATAGCCTCGGTGCTCTGGGCCACCTGCTGGGAGGTTCCAACTGCTGGATTCCTCACTTTTTTATTCTATGGGCCCAGTGTTGTGAGGCTACTCCTGCCTGCCTCACTCCAAGGCCCTTGGTGATGTGGGTCCTCTGGTTTGAGGACACATGTGCTGAGTACGTCACCTTTCGCTGATGTGGCCCCACTGGTGTGAAGACACTCCTGCCTGGTTCCCATCCCCTTGGTGATGTGGGCCCTCTGGTGAGAGTCTGATGTTGGCTGGGTTTCTCACCCTTCTGTGAGGTGGGACCTCTGCTGTGAGGTAACTCATGCCTGGCTTGCTCATGTTGCCTTGGCAACGTGAGCACTCAGGTGGCAGTTGGGGCCTGCTGAGAATCTCCTCCCCTCGGTTATGAGAGCTCTGGATAAAACACATATGCCCTTTTTTGCCAAGTGCATTATTTTCCAAGTTCTGTCTCTTTTCCTATGCTTTAAGAGCGACTCCCGTGTACCTTCTGAAATCGGTCTCCAGCAATTCTGCCCCGCATTCAAGTCCTCTTCGCAGCCTTACTTCAATATATTTTTGGACGATAGCTGTCATTTATAACTCTGCAGGTTTGTGCATTACAGTGCCCCTGAGCTCCTTTCTTCAACTCGCTTTCTTGTGAGCTGGCCGCAACACTGCCGTCTTGCTTCAGGCCCTAGTGTGGTTCCGGCATGGCACGCTGAGCCTTTGGTTAATTCCTCTTCCTGGTGGGAAATGAGAGTTAAATTTGCCCGTCCAGACACCTCCAGCTAGTCTCTCATTGGTTCTCCCTATTCCTGTTCATTTTCCGCAGAAATTGCAAACTGGGCCAAACAGGAGGTTAAAGGCACTGAATCTCCAAGTGGGGAGAGTGTTAGTAAAGCGTCTGGAATGTTGCACCCGAGTACCGGGGGACGAAAACTGAGACACATTTGAACACGTTTCCCGATCACACGGTGGATCATACTCTGGGTTCCACATGCATGTTTTAGCTGAAGGAAGAATCCCTTAAACCTGGAGAGTTGAGACCCATGGAATGGGTACCATGCAATATGACTTCAAAGGGTCTGCATTTGCTCACCAAACCTCACCAATCCTATCACTGCTGCGTTTATGCCGCTGTACACACGCTTGATTCTCTTTCGGAGACATATAAATCCATAGGTTTTAAGATTCTTACTTGTCACGTATATTCTTAGGCGTTTAATATGGGGCGTTGAGTCCACTTCGTTGAGCAAGGAGTAGCTCATGTCTATTACATATTTGGTTTATGGAACGGTATCTGTGCTAATTTCAATCTCTGGTTTTATGCAGCACCCCAACTCAGCTTTCCCCTTAAGCAAGCATAAGTTGGTTTTCTACATTTGAGACCCTGTTCTGTTTTGTAATTCAGTTCCTGTGTAGCCAAGTTTAAATTCCGTGTAGTAGTGATATCTTATGATGTTTCTTTTTCTGTGTGACTTATGTCACTTAGAATCATCGTACCTGAATCCACTCATTATGCTG
Source organism: Pseudorca crassidens (assembly GCF_039906515.1). Taxonomy (NCBI): domain Eukaryota; kingdom Metazoa; phylum Chordata; class Mammalia; order Artiodactyla; family Delphinidae; genus Pseudorca; species Pseudorca crassidens. The sequence goes on along the minus strand of NW_027136187.1, from coordinate 3,431 downwards.
CTATGGGCCTGATGACATAGATTTCATTGCTGAGTTATATTGCATCGTACGTAAGTACGACAAATTCTTTATCCATTTTTCGCTTTCTGTGATATTGAACTTGTACCGTAAACGAGGTTTTTGTAAACAGAGCTGTCCCAAACTTTGGGGTGGCTGTGTCTTTTTGATTTTAAATTCCCTAATCTATAGAACCATAAGTGGAAGTGCCCTAGGCTCTGTTGCTTTGTTTTTTAGATGTTTCAGGAAACACCATACTCTTCTACAGAGTGGCTATTGGCAATTTACATCCCGCCCATCAGCATAACAAGGCTCCCAGTCCTCCATGGCCTGTCCTGCCTTTCTGGATTTTACACTTTTTTCAGATGGCCCTTTTGACCGGGGGGCAGTGAGACTTCATTGTAGTGCAGATTTCTTTTGCAAGCTTGCTTGGTTGGCCAAAAAGGGCGTGTCCGTTTTTTCCTGAGGAAAAAACGGATACGCCCTTTTTGGCCAAGTGCATCATTGTGGACGGTCTGCCTCTTTACCTATGCTTTACATGCAATTCCAGTCTACCTCCTGAAATCGGTTTCCTGCAATTCTGCCCCGCTTTCAACTCCACTTGGCGGCCTTACTTCAATATATTTTTGGACGATAGCTGTCATTTATAACTCTGCAGGTCTGTGAATGACAGTGCCCCTGAGCTCCTTTCTTCAACTCGCTTTCTTGTGAGCTGGCCGCAACACCGCAGGATTGCTTCAGGCCCTAGTGTGGTTCCGGCATGGCACACTGAGCCTTTGTTTAATTCCTCTTCCTGGTGGGAAATGAGAGTTAAATTTGCCCGTCCAGACACCTCCAGCTAGTCTCTCATTGGTTCTCCCTATTCCTGTTCATTTTCCGCAGAAATTGCAAACTGGGCCAAACAGGAGGTTAAAGGCACTGACTCTCCAAGTGGGGAGAGTGTTAGTAAAGCGTCTGGAATGTTGCACCCGAGTACCGGGGGACGAAACCTGAGACAACTTTGAACACGTTTCCCGATCACACGGTGGATCATACTCTGGGTTCCACATGCATGTTTTAGCTGAAGGAAGAATCCCTTAAACCTGGAGAGTTGAGACCCATGGAATGGGTACCATGCAATATGACTTCAAAGGGTCTGCATTTGCTCACCGAACCTCACTAATCCTATCACTGCTGCGTTTATGCCGCTGTACACACGCTTGATTCTCTTTCGGAGACATATAAATCCATAGGTTTTAAGATTCTTACTAGTCAGGTATATTCGTAGGCGTTTAATATGGGGTGTTGAGTCCACTTCGTTGAGCAAGGAGTAGCTCTTGTCTATTACATATTTGGCTTATGGAACGGTATCTGTGCTAATTTCAATCTCTGGTTTTATGCAGCACCCCAACTCACATTTCCCCTTAAGCAAGCATAAGTTGGTTTTCTACATTTGAGACCCTGTTCTGTTTTATAATCCAGTTCTTGTGTAGCCAAGTTTACATTCCGTGTAGTAGTGATATCTTATGATGTTTCTTTTTCTCTGTGACTTATTTCACTTAGAATCATCGTACCTGAATCCACTCGTTATGCTTCTCTGGGCCTGACGACATAGATTTCATTGCTGAGTGATATTGCATTGTACATAAGTACCACAACTTCTTTATCCATTTTGCGCTTTCTGTGATATTGAACTTGTACCGTAAACGAGGTTTTTGTAAACAGAACCGTCCCAAACTTTGGGGTGGCTGTGTCTTTTTGAATTTAATTTCCCTAAGCTATAGGAACATAAGTGGAATTGCCCTAGGCTCTGTTGCTTTGTTTTTTAGATGTTTCAGGAAACACCATACACTTCTCCAGAGTGGCTGTTGGCAATATACATCCCGCCCATGAGCATAACAAGGCTCCCAGTTCTCCATGACCTGTCCTGTCTTTCTGGATTTTACACTTTTTTCAGAAGGCCCTTTTGACCGGGGGGCAGTGAGACTTCATTGTAGTGCAGATTTCCTTTGCAAACTTGCTTGGTTGTCCAAAAAGGGCGTATGCGTTTTTTCCTGAATATATTCAGGAAAAAACGCATACGCCCTTTTTGGCCAAGTGCATCATTGTGGACGTTCTGCCTCTTTCCCTGTGGTTTACATGCAAATCCAGTCTACCTCCTGAAATCGGTTTCCTGCAATTCTGCCCCGCTTTCAAGTCCTCTTGGCAGCCTTACTTCAATATATTTTTGGACGATAGCTGTCAATTTTAACTCTGCAGGTTTGTGAATGACAGTGCCCCTGAGCTCCTTTCTTCAACTCGCTTTCTTGTGAGCTGGCCGCAACACCGCAGGATTGCTTCAGGCCCCAGTGTGGTTCCGGCATGGCACGCTGAGCCTTTGGTTAATTCCTCTTCCTGGTGGGAAATGAGAGTTAAATTTGCCCGTCCAGACACCTCCAGCTAGTCTCTCATTGGTTCTCCCTATTCCTGTTCATTTTCCGCAGAAATTGCAAACTGGGCCAAACAGGAGGTTAAAGGCACTGACTCTCCAAGTGGGGAGAGTGTTAGTAAAGCATCTGGAATGTTGCACCCGAGTACCAGGGGACGAAAACTGACACAATTGAACACGTTTCCCGAGCACACGGTGGATCATACTCTGGGTTCCACATGCATGTTTTAGCTGAAGGAAGAATCCCTTAAACCTGGAGAGTTGAGACCCATGGAATGGGTACCATGCAATATGACTTCAAAGGGTCTGCATTTGTCCACCGAACCTCACCAATCCTATCACTGCTGCGTTTATGCCGCTGTACACACGCTTGATTCTCTTTCAGAGACATATAAATCCATAGGTTTTAAGATTCTTCCTAGTCAGGTATATATTCTTAGGCGTTTATTATGGGGTGTAGAGTCCACTTCGTTGAGCAAGGAGTAGCTCTTGTCTATTACATATTTGGCTTATGGAACGGTATCTGTGCTAATTTCAATCTCTGGTTTTATGCAGCACCCCAACTCACCTTTCCCCTTAAGCAAGCATAAGTTGGTTTTCTACATTTGAGACCCTGTTCTGTTTTGTAATTCAGTTCCTGTGTAGCCAAGTTTACATTCCGTGTAGTAGTGATATCTTATGATGTTTCTTTTTCTGTGTGACTTATTTCACTTAGAATCATCGTACCTGAATCCACTCATTATGCTGCTATGGGCCTGATGACATAGATTTCATTGCTGCGTGATATTGCATTGTACGTAATTACCACAACTTCTTTATCCATTTTTCACTTTCTGTGATACTGAACTTGTACCGTAAATGAGGTTCTTGTAAACAGAGCCGTCCCAAACTTTGGGGTGGCTGTGTCTTTTTGATTTTAATTTCCCTAAGCTATAGGACCATAAGTGGAAGTGCCCTAGGCTCTGTTGCTTTGCTTTTTAGATGTTTCAGGAAACACCATACACTTCTCCAGAGTGGCTGTTCGCAA